>NW_025745331.1:74096-125000 GCF_021184085.1 Oncorhynchus gorbuscha
ATGAGCTTGATGCCTTGATAAGCTCCTTTCCTGAGGACGGCTCACCTCTCACAGTTCTGGGCGACTTTAACCTCCCCACGTCTACCTTTGACTCTTTCCTCTCTGCCTCCTTCTTTCCACTCCTCTCCTCTTTTGACCTCACCCTCTCACCTTCCCCCTACTCACAAGGCAGGCAATACGCTCGACCTCATCTTTACTAGATGCTGTTCTTCCACTAACCTCATTGCAACTCCCCTCCAAGTCTCCGACCACTGCCTTGTATCCTTTTCCCTCTCGCTCTCATCCAACACCTCCCACACTGCCCCTACTCGGATGGTATCGCGCCGTCCCAACCTTCGCTCTCTCTCCCCCGCTACTCTCTCCTCTTCCATCCTATCATCTCTTCCCTCCGCTCAAACCTTCTCCCACCTATCTCCTGATTCTGCCTCCTCAACCCTCCTCTCCTCCCTCTCTGCATCCCTTGACTCTCTATGTCCCCTATCCTCCAGGCCGGCTCGGTCCCTCCCTCCCTCTCTGCATTTTCCTCCTCTGTCTCTGCTGCTAAAGCCACTTTCTACCACGCTAAATTCCAAGCTTCTGCCTCTAACCCTAGGAAGCTCTTTGCCACCTTCTCCTCCCTCCTGAATCCTCCGCCCCCTCCCCCCTCCTCCCTCTCTGCAGATGACTTCGTCAACCATTTTGAAAAGAAGGTCGACGACATCCGATCCTCGTTTGCTAAGTCAAAACGACACCGCTGGTTCTGCTCACACTGCCCTACCCTATGCTCTGACCTCTTTCTCCCCTCTCTCTCCAGATGAAATCTCGCGTCTTGTGACGGCCGGCCGCCCAACAACCTGCCCGCTTGACCCTATCCCCTCCTCTCTTCTCCAGACCATTTCCGGAGACCTTCTCCCTTACCTCACCTCGCTCATCAACTCATCCCTGACCGTTGGCTACGTCCCTTCCGTCTTCAAGAGAGCGAGAGTTGCACCCCTTCTGAAAAAACCTACACTCGATCCCTCCGATGTCAACAATTACAGACCAGTATCCCTTCTTTCTTTTCTCTCCAAAACTCTTGAACGTGCCGTCCTTGGCCAGCTCTCCCGCTATCTCTCTCTGAATGACCTTCTTGATCCAAATCAGTCAGGTTTCAAGACTAGTCATTCAACTGAGACTGCTCTCCTCTGTATCACGGAGGCGCTCCGCACTGCTAAAGCTAACTCTCTCTCCTCTGCTCTCATCCTTCTAGATCTATCGGCTGCCTTCGATACTGTGAACCATCAGATCCTCCTCTCCACCCTCTCCGAGTTGGGCATCTCCGGCGCGGCCCACGCTTGGATTGCGTCCTACCTGACAGGTCGCTCCTACCAGGTGGCGTGGCGAGAATCTGTCTCCTCACCACGCGCTCTCACCACTGGTGTCCCCCAGGGCTCTGTTCTTGGCCCTCTCCTATTCTCGCTATACACCAAGTCACTTGGCTCTGTCATAACCTCACATGGTCTCTCTTATCATTGCTATGCAGACGACACACAATTAATCTTCTCCTTTCCCCCTTCTGATGACCAGGTGGCGAATCGCATCTCTGCATGTCTGGCAGACATATCAGTGTGGATGACGGATCACCACCTCAAGCTGAACCTCGGCAAGACGGAGCTGCTCTTCCTCCCGGGGAAGGACTGCCCGTTCCATGATCTCGCCATCACGGTTGACAACTCCACTGTGTCCTCCTCCCAGAGCGCCAAGAACCTTGGTGTGATCCTGGACAACACCCTGTCGTTCTCAACTAACATCAAGGCGGTGGCCCGTTCCTGTAGGTTCATGCTCTACAACATCCGCAGAGTACGACCCTGCCTCACACAGGAAGCGGCGCAGGTCCTAATCCAGGCACTTGTCATCTCCCGTCTGGATTACTGCAACTCGCTGTTGGCTGGGCTCCTGCCTGTGCCATTAAACCCCTTCAACTCATCCAGAACGCCGCAGCCCGTCTGGTGTTCAACCTTCCCAAGTTCTCTCACGTCACCCCGCTCCTCCGTTCTCTCCACTGGCTTCCAGTTGAAGCTCGCATCCGCTACAAGACCATGGTGCTTGCCTACGGAGCTGTGAGGGGAACGGCACCTCAGTACCTCCAGGCTCTGATCAGGCCCTACACCCAAACAAGGGCACTGCGTTCATCCACCTCTGGCCTGCTCGCCTCCCTACCACTGAGGAAGTACAGCTCCCGCTCAGCCCAGTCAAAACTGTTCGCTGCCCTGGCCCCCCAATGGTGGAACAAACTCCCTCACGACGCCAGGACAGCGGAGTCAATCACCACCTTCCGGAGACACCTGAAACCCCACCTCTTTAAGGAATACCTAGGATAGGTTAAGTAATCCCTCTCACCCCACCCCCCCTAAGTTTTAGATGCACTATTGTTAAGTGACTGTCCCACTGGATGTCATAAGGTGAATGCACCAATTTGTAAGTCGCTCTGGATAAGAGCGTCTGCTAAATGACTTAAATGTAATGTAATGTAAATGAGTTCCCGAACAAAGGATCCGCTTCGGGAAAGTTATATTCCTGGTCGTAATGTTGGGAATTTGATGTCGCTTTTATATCCAATAGTTCTTCCCGGCTGTATGTAATAACACTTGAGAAACCATTTGTCAGCTGTATAGCCACTACTCCACGCTGTCTGGTCTAATGTAAATTCTTTAAGCACTCTGGCAAAAGGGGCGTTCCATCCTTTTGGCATAATGTCTGTGCTCATGTGGGCGTGGTTACTGACTTGGCAAAAGTCTATATGAAAAAATCACATTTCATCTTCTCACAAATAATTTCAAATTTAATCATATAAGATCCACAACATTACGATGTAAATCTGATAACTGGGACGTATACATTTGTAGAGTTACTGTTATTTAGTTATACCATCTTTAATGATATCACAAAACAACAACTGATTTGACATGATTATTGTTTGGTTGGAGCCCCACCAACCATTTCGAACATTATTTACATTAGAAATATTGTTTCAATGTCCAACCTATTGATGTTAAAATTTTGGGCAGAGTCTCTCTTTACACATAAAGGATTTTTGACTTCTCCATACTACAGAACAGAAGGGAGAGTTTCTGCCAGGTATTTGTAATCCGGTTGTTAAGTCATAAAACTCTGGTTGGAGAGAGGGGTAATTAATTATTAGAATAATTATAAATATTAATATTTCAGCTACCAGGAAATAGCGGGGGGATTTCTGCATATTGCACCTTTAAAATGCCAAGTTTTAAGATAACTAGAGTTATCTTTCAAATGATTATGACATGTGAACACCTTAAAAGTTTTCTTACCCTGTAGGCAGTCTTTGGACAAGATATGACAGCAATCCATGCATTGGTTTTGTTTATCTGACCACTGTGTCCAAATGCTAACTGCAAGTCAATGGTACCGATGTTAGCATTTTTTGTGCTTCATGTCCAGATCATCTATAAGTAACTACATTGAGCTAGACAATGATTTTAGATACTTTAGGGTGATTTGGACATGAAGTGCCCCTACCACTATTAAGAAGAGACCAACCCATACCACTAATAATGAGAGATCAACAATGATCTCAAGAGAACTGACCATACTCGAGGACATTAAAGAAACCCAACATATACATCAGTGGAGGCTGCTGAGGGGAGGACGGCTCATTATAATGGCTAGAATGGAGTAAATGGAATGGTATCAAATGTGGTTTCCATGTGATTTGGAATTTCAGTTTACTTAAGGAATTTATTGAATTGAAAAGGATTTAATCATTGTAATGGCTTAGCAGATCATAAAAATATATATATTTTTACATGGCTAAAAGACAAAGAATATAATATCTATTGTTTACAGGAAACTTATTCTACAAATATAGATGAGGTTGGGTGGAAAAAGGACTGTGAAGGAGAAATATATTTTTGTCATTGTCAAAGATACTCAAAAGGGGTGATTAAACTAATTAATACAAATTTTGATCCAATTGTGCAAACTGTGCAAACAGATCCGCAAGGAATATATTGATTATTTTAAATATGCTATTGGACCAAAAACAGATCTGGCTAACTAATCTATGTGGGCCAAATAATGATGATCCACACTCTTTTTTTGAAAACATATATAATAATCTATTGAGCTCACAAGTAAAGTAATAATATATTATTATGGTGGGTGATTATTTGGTATTTTATTAGGATCCCCATTAGCTGTTGCAAAAGCAGCAGCTTCTCTTCCTGGGGTCCACACAAAACATGAAACATAATACAGAATGACATAATACAGAACATCATTAGACATGAACAGCTCAAGAACAGAACTACATACATTTAAAAAAAGGCACACATAGCCTACATATCAATGCATACACACAAACTTTCTAGGTCAAGAGGCGTTGTGCCACAAGCTGTTGCTATATCTGTTTTTTGAAACCAGGTTTGCTGTTTATCTGAGCAGTATTAGATGGAAGGAAGTTCCATGCAATAAGGTCTCTATGTAATACTGTACGTTTTCTTGAATTTGTTCTGGATTTGGGGACTATGAAATGACCCCTGGTGGCATGTCTGGTGGGATAAGTGTGCGTGTGTCAGAGCTGTGTGTAAGTTGACTATGCAAACAATTTGGGATTTTCAACACATGTTTCTTATAAAAGAAGGAGTGATGCAGTCAGTCTCTCTTCAACTCTTAGCCAATATAGACTGGCATGCATATTATTTATATCAACCCTCTGATTACAATTAAGAGCTAAATGTGCCGCTCTGTTCTGGGCCAGCTGTAGCTTAATTAGGTCTTTCTTTGCAGCACTCAACCACACGACTGGACAATAATGAAGATTAGACTAAACTAGAGCCTGCAGAACTTGCTTTTTGGAGTGTGGTGTCAAAAAAGCAGAGCATCTCTTTATTCTCTCTCCCCATCTTTGCAACCATGGAATCTATATGTTTTGACCATGGCAGTTTACAATCTAAGGTAACGCCAAGTAATTTAGTCTTCTCAAGTTGTTCAACTGCCACACCATTCATTACCAGTTTCAGCTGAGGTCTAGCACTTAAGGAATGATTTGTATCAAATACAATGCTCTTAGTTTTAAAGATGTTCAGGACCAGTTTATTACTGGCCACCCATGCCAAAACAGACTGCAACTCTTTGTTAAGAGAGAAGAGAGAGAGGGAGGGAGAGAGAAAAAGGGGAACGAACCTAAAAAGACCAGCAGGGGGAAAACGAACAGAAGGAAAAGCAAAATGACAAGACAATATAAGACAAAACATGACAAATTTGCAGTAAGTAAGCCAGTTATATGTACAGCCAGACGTAGCCACTCCTTTTCTTTCCCCCATGCATTTCAACCATACAGTGTTTCAGTTCCTCATCAATCCATGGAGCGTTAACAGTCAGTTTCTTAGCAGTTGCATGTTTATCAATAATAGGAAGCAATTTCATAAATTCATCAAGTGCAGCGTCTGGATGCTCATCATTAATCACATCAGACCAACAATTATTTTTAACATCATCCACATAAGAGTCACAGCAAAATATTTTGTATGATCCCTTATACACTATTTTAGGCTCAGCTGTTGGGTTTCCTGGATATAGCTACTATACTGTGATCACTGCATCCAATGGGTAGAGATATAGCTTAAAACAAATTTCTACAGCATTAGCAAAGATGTGATTGATATAATTGAAGTCAGAAGTTTACATACAACTTAGACAAATACATTTAAACTAAGTTTTTTCACCATTCCTGACATTTAATCCTAGTAAAAAATCAGTTTTAAGTCAGTTAGGATCACCAGTTTATTTTAAGAATGTGAAATGTCAGAATAATAATCAAACATTCCAGGTAGCCTTCCACAAGCTTCCCACAATAAGTTGGGTGAATTTTAGCCCATTCCTCCTGACAGAGTTGGTGTAACTGAGTCAGGTTTGTAGGCCTCCTTACTCGCACACACTTTTTCAGTTCTGCCCGCAAATTTTCTATAGGATTGAGGTCAGGGCTTCGTGATGGCCACTCCAATACCTTGACTTTGTTGTCCTTAAGCCATTTTGCAACAACTTTGTAAGTATGCTTGGGGTCATTTTCCATTTGGAAGACCCATTTGCAACCAAGCTTTAACTTCCTGACTGATGTCTTGAGATGTTGCTTCAATATGTCGACCTAATATTCCTCCCTCATGATGCCATCTATTTTGTGAAGTGCACCAGTCCCACCTGCAGCAAAGCACACCCACGACATGATGCTGCCACCCCCGTGCTTCACAGTTGGGATGGTGTTCTTTACCTTGCAAGCCTCCCCCTTTTCCCTGCAAACATAACGATGGTCATTATGGCCAAACAGTTCTATTTTTGATTCATCAGACTAGAGGACATTTCTCCAAAAAGTACGATCTTTGTCCCCATGTGCATTGCAAACTGTAGTCTGGCTTTTTTATGGCGGTTTTGGAGCAGTGGCATCTTCCTTGCTGAGCGGCCTTTCAGGTTATGTCGATATAGGACTCGGTTTACTATGTGTATAGATACTTTTGTAACTGTTTCCTCCAGCATCTTCACAAGGTCCTTTGCTGTTGTTCTGGGATTGATTTACACTTTTCACACCAAAGTACGTTCACAGAACGCATTTCCTTCCTGAGCGGTATGACGGCTGCGTGGTCCCATGGTTGTTTATACTTGCGTACTATTGTTTGTACAGATGAACGTGGTACCTTCAGGCATTTGGAAATTGCTCCCAAGGATGAACCAGACTTATGGAGGTCTACAATTTTTCTTCTGAGATCTTGGCTGATTTCTTTTGATTTTCCCATGAAGTCAAGCAAAGAGGCACTGAGTTTGAAGGTAGGCCTTGAAATATTTCCACAGATACACCTCCAATTGACTCAAATGATGTCAATTAGACTATCAGAAGCTTCTAAAGCCATGGAATCATTTTCTGGATTTTATCAAACTGGCCATTATGGTGGATAAGGGCTTTCTCGTAGATGACATTGTTCCGTGCAAGGTCTACCGGCCAGCATTTCTGTCAAGACGCACACAGATGCCAGCGCATGAGGTTAGGGAGACCCAATCCATTGCCAGGCTGAGAGTACATGTTGAAAGAATGATCCGCAGAGTAAAGGAGCACAAGCTGTTTGACACAGTCACCCCCCTGACCATCTCAGGCAGCATCAACCAATTGTTTGCCTGTTGGTCAACTATCAAAACGGACCTTTGGTCAGAGCATGGGCCAAGCCAGTGTAAATGTACATGTGTTTATTTGGTAGTAGCAAAATAATAATTTGTTTATCTACGACATGTATCAATCATTTGTGTTGTAGTGAATATCAGTTTGTGTGGAGCTTGTATTGGCTTTAATTAGGTAATTAGTTTAGGGGTGGGGGAAAAAAATCAAGTAAACACAGAATAGCCAGAATGCAAGACTGTATACAATGTTAGAGATGTGTAATTGATTTACTGAACTGTTGAACATTTGCTGAAATACATTATTTTAAACAAATATATTATACTGCAGTTTTCTTCACAAGAACATCAATACTTATTTTCATGAAACCACTAAACTTGGCACCCATGCAGGGATCCATTCAGGTGCGAGAGACACTTCTGCAAGTAGTGGTAAAAATAAAAGTGTTAAACCTTCTCTCTTATATTTTTTGAAACCTGTAGATCTTTAGACATCCTTTCAACTAGGATGTCCTCCTGTGCACAGATGACAAAGTCACACCAGCTACAACCTGTGAGAAGAATTTGACCTTGCACCTGCCAGTAGTAAGCATGAAATCTCTTCAACTTCAGCTCTCCATTCTGTATCTTCAGGTAAAGGCAGTCAACATAACTTTGTACATTTGGGCACTTGACCTCTAAGAGTCCAAAGTGTGGTCTCACACTGGGATCAAATATGATCTCATCTGGAGAAGATCCTAACCACGGAGCATCTGGGTGCACTACGAAGCCACATGGAAAGAAGTTAACATTCTTCAGTGTGCAGTACTCCTGTACAGCCACTGGCTCCATGGCTAGCCCCTCTTCATCTCCACACCAGATCCCTTGAACATCCGCTCAGCTCGGCGGTCCGCTGAGGTCTCTCCCCGGACATGGCAAACCTCTCGGAAACGAGAGGATGTTATTCTCATTTTCCTGAGCTGATGCCATTCCGGGCTGCTGCTCTGCTCCCTTGTAGCAACCTCGACTTTGTGTGACATCTCGTAGGTTGTCTCTAATGCCTTGACCTGGAACTGCCCCTGATGGCTAAGGATGTAAGCACACTGGGAAGACTGAAGCCTGTTGCCATCTAACAGAAGTATTAGTGGAGAAGGGGCATCGGCAATTTTCACAATTTCACGGGTCTTTGGCTGTGGAAGTTGATAGGACAGCACACTGCCAGCTTGCACTGGCCCAAAGGAGGACTCAACCAGGGGCACATCAGCTGACATTTCCATTGTTGTCACAAGAGGGGAAGTAAGTGGAGAAAAGTTGGCATATGTTTCTGAGACGTGGAGAAGGTCCATGTCAGGCATATATCCATGGAGTGCTTTGTAGAGACAACTTCTGCAAAACATTTTAAAACATTAATATCAGGTTGGAGAGATTACTATGACACAGACTCATAGTAGACACAGACTTTTCCACAAACAGCACAAGCCCAAAAGTTGAAATAAAATGGATTAAAATATACAGATTTATAGATTTTTTTAAAATCACAAAAATGTTTTCAAAATGTTTCCATTTTAGGAACCTCCAACTTACCTTATTCCATCAGCACACGAGTTAGTAAGTTTACGGAACTCTATCCCATCAACCGGACCTGGCTTCACACAATAATTAACAAGGATTTACTGTTACATAGGCTAAATACTTTTCAGGTGCATTTTTTTAATGGATATTGATAGACTCACAAGTGTTCTTGGCTCGTGCCAACGCTGTTCTGTGTCTGTGCAGCTGTGAACTGGTGGTGCAGCAGGAATGTTTAGTTGAGAGTAGTGCGCTGTCTGGTAAAGAAGGGCCACCAGATGATTGCACACAGCACTTCCTGCAACACAGGAGCAGTGGCGTCTTTAACACCATCTGTGAAGATAAGTGTGATGAAAGACTGAAGTGAGAAACAATAATGATGCGGCCCATAAATAACAATAAACAGCAGTATCTGGTCTTCTTAACTAGGGGCTCATTTAACTATACAGGAATACAGTGTGTCTCAGTAACACAATTACCAAACACTGCATCAACAGATCTTTACCAAATAACCTGTGGGCAATTCTAAATTGGGATTGGGACCCATCATTAATATCTATCTATTGATAAGATTAAACGTTGACACTGTCTCCAACACATTTTGACAATGATGACAGTGTCCCACAGGAGATGTTTAACAAGGTCCCTAGTAGCCATCACTCTTCCTCATGGACCTGTGACAGGCAGCCCTCACGGTAATCTCCCCTGTCAAGCTGGAGTCAAGGAGGCTGATTTAACAATTCGATGTACACGTTCTCAGGTAGATATATGGTTGTCGCTAGCTAACGTTATATCTGTCACTGACTTGGTAACGTTATTCACCTACATACTTATCTAAGTAGCTTCCTATATACATATTGAACCCCTTTTAATTATTGCTAGCTGGAGTCAAGGAGGCTGATTTAACAATTCGATGTACACGATAAATATTAATTTGAGGCAAGTCCTGAAGACAACTAGTAAAAAACTGCGACACAGTGGTAGTAATGTTATATCGTCGATAACAACAAGACTGACGCCGGTTTGAAGTGTGTTTATAACGTCCGATATAAAGGCTATTTTCTAGTTGCAGAAAGAGAGCAGTAGGGTGCAAAGGCAGTTCGCCAGTTACAGCAGCGGGTCCGCTGAACGATAACGAAGAGGTAGGTGAGATAACGCTGACCAGGGTGATAAGATGAAGAAGCGTACTTCATGAGTTGTAACCGAAAAACAACTGGCATTTGGAAAGTTTGAGGTGAGGGAGAAAGTGTGGTGAAACAAGTATTGTATCTTGCTATATAGTACTGTAGCTGGATCGAATTATCCGTTAGTTAGCCAGAGAAATGTTGAGCAACATTAGCAAACTTAGCTGATCAAATAATTGAGTTTATTGTTTGAAACTTAGCTGGCTAATAAAGCCAGACAGCGAGCTAACGTTAGTTCCCTAACCAATTCGCTATAGTATTAATTGGTAACGTTATACGACTTCTTTGCCATTCCTCAACTTACTGGACCCTGACAATCTGTGAAATGTTAACTAGCTAACGAACTAACTAACTACTATCTGTGAACTAATGTTTTCCCTCGACAGTATTTGGTTAATTTTCAGAATGAGAGAATTAGGTGAAAATGAGGCGTTGCTTGTTAAACAAGTGGATTCAGCGTTCAAGTGTGGCTGGAGCTGGGCCTGGCTTATGCTGGATGCTAATAGAGGTGAAAGAAACGCCACACACTTTCCCTCTCAGTGGATAAAAAGAGGTATGCCAGGTGTACTCTCTGCCTGAAAGAGATCAATTGTGCCAACAAAGGGTATCATGCTCTGCTGCACATTGTAGAACAGATGTCCACAGGCAGATGACAGCCCACTTGGAATTTGCCAAAATGCACCTAAAGGACTCCCAGACCATGAGAAACAAGTCTCTGTTCTGATGAAACCAAGATTGAACTCTTTGGATGGAATGTCAAGCGTCACGTCTGTAGGAAAGCTAAACATCCACTGTGGCTCAGTCGCTGGGGATGAACCTTCCTCTACAGTTTTCTAGGAAAATGTCCCACACATACCGGAAGGCTGCCAGGTGGTTCGTTGCCTCTCTGAACACTCTGTTCCTCTTGTCATCAAGCCTCAGGTAGCGACAGATATCCTTATATCTTCTGACCGACCTGGTGGCCTTATACATTGGATCCACAAATAGCTCCTGTGGAGACATCCCACCTTTTTTCCATGCCAATAAAGGCCTTTAGTACCTCTTTTGTTGACCTCTTGCCACTCTGTCCCTTTTGCTGTTACTATTATTTGTCCTTCTAAATGTGTACTCTTTAGGACCTCCTCAATGCCGTTGTCACTAATGAACAGTTCTCAGGCAATTTTTGGTGACATAACTGTTGACCCTGGAGCAGGCCCTGGGCAGCTCCTCAGGATGTTATGGCTTCTGGTCCTGCCTTTATTGGGGGGGTTCAGTCCAGTAAGACCCTGTTTTACTCAGTCTATTTGACTGGTTTTCACTCTGAGGAGTCCTCCACATCTGTAGAATCATCTAGGACAGCTGGACTACCAGGTGCAACTCCAACTAGACCCACAGGCACATACAGTTGAAGTCGGAAGTTTCCATACACTTACACGGAACCCAAACCGGCCGCGCAAGTGCGTGCGTGCGCAAATTGATTTTGTCCCCCCAACACCACACGCGATCACAAAACACAGGTTCAAATATCAAAGCAAACTCTGAACCAACTATATTATTTTGGGGGCGGAATGCTGTTTTTAGCTCCTTTTCTTGCCTGCATTTTCCAGTGACCCTGTTGAAATGTATTTTGATTCTTCTGATTTCACCGCAATTGAGGAGTGACTCCATTATTGAGGAGTGACTCCATTATGCCAATAATATACATGATGGCAGGCTGATTACTGTAATTATCCAGTCTCTTTCACCTTACAACCAAACCACTCTGGTATGAGATATAAACAATGCAATTTACTGAATAAAAGCCCATGAAATAAGAAACTGTAATATTATACAACTTAAAATAAACAATACTTTATGCTTTTCGAAACGGCATGGATTAACAGACACCACCTACTAAAACAGAAGTTGGTCGCCCTTGTATTATTGAGGCACACAGGGAAGGAGGAGAAGGTAGCATGGGCAATACTACCACCTTGTCCAGGAGCTGCTCTTGGACCCTGCCCGACATCACCGATACTTCCGGATGAGTGCAGAAGAGATGGAGACTCTTCTGTTTTTTGTTGGCACAGACCTCACCAAGCAGACGACCAACTACAGGACCCCAATAGAGCCTAAGCAAAGACTAGCTGTCACTCTAAGGTTAGTTATTGGAAAAGGTTGTATTGTGTAAGCAGGTGCATGGATGTAAAGAAACTCCAGCAAGCTTGTGATCATGATGCTCCACAGATGTATGCCTTTGTTCCATTACATCTAGGAAGCAGATTACCAGTTATAGTGTCTTCATTATACTCAAGGTACGTAAGACACACTGTTCTTTGTTTAGTCTTTTACTTATTATTATTCAAGGTGACAAATAGTCACAACATGGCATGGTGCACCTGTTGTAGGTGATATTAACAGTCCCATAAAGGCGTGGTTTACCTGTTGTAGGTGACATTAACAGTCACATCAAGGCATGGTGAACATGTAGGTGACATTAACAGTCACATCAAGGCATGGTGAACATGTAGGTGACATTAACAGTCACATCAAGGCATGTGAACAGTGAACATGCCTCCTCCTCTGAGGTAACACCAGAAGGGATTGGCTTCCTGACAAATGCAAGCAGCTCTTCATCCACATCTTGATAGTTGACTTTCTGTTTTCTTTTTCTTGGCTGACAGTCTTGAGCTGTGCCTGTAGTGGTTGGTCTTGACTGTTGTTCAGGTATCTGAAGCACAGGGTCATGGCTCAGGGACACCATGTCGTCTTCAGCGTCATCGAGTTCCATAGGTTGTGGCTGAGGCGAATCAGCATTTTCAAGGCTGAGGTTGCCTCTCCTCTTGAGCTGAAAAAAAGGTATTTGGCATCTGGAGACTCTATTTGCAGCCTGGCCTTCACCTATCGTCTTGGATTCGAGACAGTGTCACAGTGCATTATGGAGACCTGTGAGGCCATAGAGAGGAAGATGCTGGCGATCCATCTGCCACGACCCACTGAGGAAGCCTGGAGATAAACTTCTCAAGAGTTTCATGAAAAATGGGACTTTCCCAATTGTTTGGGATCGATTGATGGAAAACATATCATGATAACCAAACAACCAAACTCAGGGAGATGTTTTTTTATTATAAGGGAACCTTCTCTGTGGTGTTACTCGCCCTTGTGGATGCCAATTACCTCTTCACAGCTATTCAAGTGGGGGATTTTGGGAGAAAGAGTGACGGAGAAGTCTATGCCAACTCTCCACTTGGAAGGGCAATGGCATCAAAAACCCTGCAGGTGCCCCAAGATACCTTTCTGCTTGGGGGTGAAGATTTAGGAAATATACCATACACAATGGTGGGGGACGCTGCCTTCCCACTAAAGCCCTACCTGATGAGGCCATATGCCTGGCATAACATCAGCTGTGAGAAAGAAATCTTCAACTATCGTCTCTGTCGAGCTAGAATGACAGCAGAGAAGGCATTCGGGATCCTTGCGGTCAGATGGAGGATCCTCTACCAAAAAATAAAACTACTGCCAAGCAAGGTTGATATCCTAGTGGTTGCAATGTGCATCCTCCACAACTTCCTCACAAGGCCTTGCGATGTGGAAATGTGGCTACAGCAGGGTGGGGCAGGTGTGAGGCAAGGCATGAGAGGCATAGCCATCCAGGCCAACAGAGCAGGTCGGGAGGCAGTTTCTGTCAGAGAAAAGTTGACTAAATATTTAACCTCTGTGGAAGGCAGAATTGACTTTCAGGACAGAATGGTTGTAGCTAGGCCTACTTAGATGCACTGTGTGAGTGTGTGTGTGTAGTTTATCAACATGAGACAGTAAGTTCAACTTTGATATCTTCATTTGTTTTGTGTATTCATTATACACTTTAAAACTATTGTACAATTCCACCATTTCTGTATTATAAAAGCATACAGCACACATGGCATTTACATTCAGCTAACGCTAGCTAGTTTGTTTTATAAGGATGAACATTGGGTTGTTATACTTTACCTGAAATGTGCATGGTCTTTGCAATCTCTCTCCATAACGCATTTTTATTAGTTGGATCCTTGTAGAATTTTTAAGACGAGTCATATAAAAGTGAGTACTTCTCTACTTCGATGAAAAATCTCTCCTCGTCCATCTTTCAAGCACCCAAGTTGGCTTTTGTTTACAGGAAGTAGGGGACGTATGTTTGTTGTGAGATCCAATGAATTATTGGGAGGTCGGAACTTCCAGACTTGATATGGCGGTTAGCAACCAATTTAAGGTGAATTTCGCCACCAACTGGACTGGAGTTTGTACCTTGCAGTTCGTCTTTCAGTCACCCACGTGGGTATAACCCATGAGGAGATGGCACGTGGGTACCTGCTTCTATAAACCAATGAGGAGATTGGAGAGGCAGGACTTTCAGCATGATCTGCAACAGCAATAGAAAGGAGTTCTATTTTAGCCCTTGGCAACTCAGACGCTCAGTGCTCGCGCAGGAGACGTGTCCGGTCTGGTCAGCATGTTAGGTTGGAGTCATTAAAACTTGTTTTTCAACCACTCCACAAATTTCTTGTTAACAAACTATCTTTTTGGCAAGTCAGTTAGGACATCTACTTTGTACATGCCACAAGTAATTGTTTCAACAATTGTTTACAGACAGATTATTTCACTTAATTTACTGTATCACAATTCCAGTGGGTCAGAAGTTTACATACACTAAGTTGACTGTGCCTTTAAACAGCTTGGAAAATTCCCGAAAATGATGTCATGGCTTTAGAAGCGTCTGATAGGCTAATTGACATCATTTGAGTCTATTGGAGGTGTACTTGTGGATGGATTTCAAGGCCTACCTTCAAACTCAGTGCCTCTTTGCTTGACATCATGGGAAAATCTAAAGAAATCAGCCAAGATCTCAGAAAAAATTGTAGACCTCCACAAGTCTGGTTCATCCTTTGGAGCAATTTCCAAATGCCCGAAGGTACCACATTCATCTGTACAAATAATAGTACGCAAGTATTAACACCATGGGACCACGCAGACGTCATACCGCTCAGGAAGGATAAGCGGTGTCTCCTAGAGATGAACGTAATTTAGTGCGAAAAGTGCAAATCAATCCCAGAACAACAGCAAAATACCTTGTAAAGATGCTGGAGGAAACATGTACAAAAGTATCTATGTCCACAGTAAATATAATAATGACCATCGTTATGTTTGGAGGAAAAAGGGGGAGGCTTGCAAGCCGAAGAATATCATCCCTACCGTGAAGCACAGGGGTGGCATCATCCTGTTGTGGGGGTGTTTTGCTGCGAGGAGGGACTGGTGCACTTCACAAAATAGATGGCATCATGAGGTAGGACAATTATGTGGATATATTGAAGCAACATCTCAAGACATCAGTCAGGAAGTTAAAGCTTAGGGACTTCCAAGTGGACAATGACCCCACGCATACTTCCAATTCCAAATTTGTGGACAGAACTGAAAAAGCATGTGCGAGCAAGGAGGCCTACAAACCTGACTCAGTTACATCAGCTCTGTAAGGAGGAATGGGCCAAAATTCACCCAACTTATTGTGGGAAGCTTGTGGAAGCCTACCCAAAACATTTGACCCAAGTTAAACAATTTAAAGGCAATGCTGCCAAATACTAATTGAGTGTATGTAAACTTCTGACCCACTGGGAATGTGATGAAAACTGAAATAAATAATTCTCTATTATTCTGACATTTCACATTCTTATAATAAAGTGGTGATCCTAACTGACCTAAGACAGGGAATTTTACTAGGATTAAATGTCAGGAATTGTGAAAAACTGAGTTTAAATGTATTTGCCTAAGTTGTATGTAAGCTTCCGACTTCAACTGTAGTCTGTGTCATCTGAATTGGATACCTCAGATTGGCATCTGTAAAACCATTTTGGTTGTATATCTGGCAACATTCTTATGAGCCTCCTAATGAAACTCTTATTACTCAATTAGTTAAGAAGGAGAAATGAAAACTGTGATTAATGAACATTAAAAACAAGATATTTAATAAATATTATATTAATTACTTGGATTTTATTTTTGTAGCAAAAAAGAAAGGTCAATTTGACGACACAATGCAGTGAATTCCTTGGGAAATACATACGGGTCATATTTGACCTTACATTTGAAAACTTGGGGTAGTGATGCAAAAACTATTTTTACTTAAAAAATAAGAAATTAAAAAACAAAACTAGGATGTTAGAACATTAAAGACACATTATTTAAGGATTTCCTGGAATATTAGATGATGACATTTTGGGGGGGGTTAATACAGCAAATAAAAACATTAGGAAGGGTAATTTTGACCAGCATTGCATCCAAGGGTTTTTAAGATGTTTTTTTCCCAAGTGCAATATTTAGATGTGTGTGCTCATAAGTGTTGCATTATAAAGGCTGTCATGGCTAACTGTAATATTAGTGTATTGTTTTTTTCTTGAGACTTGAGTGTCATTTGCAGTAAAGTCATGGTAACAAATAACATTGGACTGCTTTCTTTATATATTTTTTTAGCTTTGAGTTACTGTAGTTTCACATTAAACAGTTTTTATTTAACACACAGAGAATGACAATGTAGATCATATTCTTTGTTGTTTAATTAGTTCAAACCTGCACTTCTCCCTAGCTGTAACATCTCTCGTTTTTTGAAGGAAACCAAGGCGCAGCGTGGTGGGCGTACATCGTATCTTTATTGATGACACCAAACAAAATAACAAAGTCAAAAAAACGAAAACGCACAGTTCTGTCAGGCTACAGAAACTAAACAGAAAACAAGATCCCACAACCTAATGATGGGAAAAAGGGCTGCCTAAGTATGATCCCCATTCAGAGTACATTTACATTTACATTTAAGTCATTTAGCAGACGCTCTTATCCAGAGCGACTTACAAATTGGTGCATTCACCTTATGACATCCAGTGGAACAACCACTTTACAATAGTGCATCTAAGTATTTTAAGGGGGGGGGGGGTGAGAAGGATTACTTTATCCTATCCTAGGTATTCCTTAAAGAGGTGGGGTTTCAGGTGTCTCCGGAAGGTGGTGATTGACTCCGCTGTCCTGGCGTCGTGATGGAGTTTGTTCCACCATTGGGGGGGCCAGAGCAGCGAACAGTTTTGACTGGGCTGAGCGGGAACTGTACTTCCTCAGTGGTAGGGAGGCGAGCAGGCCAGAGGTGGATGAACGCAGTGCCCTTGTTTGGGTGTAGGGCCTGATCAGAGCCTGGAGGTACTGAGGTGCCGTTCCCCTCACAGCTCCGTAGGCAAGCACCATGGTCTTGTAGCGGATGCGAGCTTCAACTGGAAGCCAGTGGAGAGAGCGGGGTGACGTGAGAGAACTTGGGAAGGTTGAACACCAGACAGGTTGCAGCGTTCTGGATGAGTTGTAGGGGTTTAATGGCACAGGCAGGGAGCCCAGCCAACAGCGAGTTGCAGTAATCCAGACGGGAGATGACAAGTGCCTGGATTAGGACCTGCGCCGCTTCCTGTGTGAGGCAGGGTCGTACTCTGCGGATGTTGTAGAGCGTGAACCTACAGGAACGGGCCACCGCCTTGATGTTAGTTGAGAATGACAGGGTGTTGTCCAGGATCACGCCAAGGTTCTTAGCGCTCTAGGAGGAGGACACAATGGAGTTGTCAACCGTGATGGCGAGATCATGGAACGGGCAGTCCTTCCCCGGGAGGAAGAGCAGCTCCGTCTTGCCGAGGTTCCGCTTGAGGTGGTGATCCGTCATCCACACTGATATGTCTGCCAGACATGCAGAGATGCGATTCGCCACCTGGTCATCAGAAGGGGGAAAGGAGAAGATTAATTGTGTGTCGTCTGCATAGCAATGATAGGAGAGACCATGTGAGGTTATGACAGAGCCAAGTGACTTGGTGTATAGCGAGAATAGGAGAGGGCCTAGAACAGAGCCCTGTGGGACACCAGTGGTGAGAGAGCGTGGTGAGGAGACAGATTCTCGCCACGCCACCTGGTAGGAGCGACCTGTCAGGTAGGACGCAATCCAAGCGTGGGCCGCGCCGGAGATGCCCAACTCGGAGAGGGTGGAGAGGAGGATCTGATGGTTCACAGTATCGAAGGCAGCCGATAGGTCTAGAAGGATGAGAGCAGAGGAGAGAGAGTTAGCTTTAGCAGTGCGGAGCGCCTCCATGATACAGAGAAGAGCAGTCTCAGTTGAATGACTAGTCTTGAAACCTGACTGATTTGGATCAAGAAGGTCATTCTGAGAGAGATAGCGGGAGAGCTGGCCAAGGACGGCACGTTCAAGAGTTTTGGAGAGAAAAGAAAGAAGGGATACTGGTCTGTAAGAGAGAGATACTGTGTAGAGTGATACTATCTCTGCTTTGGAAGCTTTACACCTATTTCTCTCCTTCCTTCAGACCTCTGTCTCTTCAGGACCACTCTATCTCAAGGCCCCAGAGGTCAGGCTCAGGTGCCAGAAGCCAGACTCTTCCCAGGGCCAGCTCAGCCACCAGAAGGACAGAGGAGACCCAGGGGGCCAGAGGAGAACGGGGGGCCCTGGTCAACATGGAACTTCTTGGGTAAACCAAAACACACTGCAAATGCAACCACACCACAACACAATGCAGATGCATTGAAAATAAGCTCTTTATTGTTTAGAGATCAATGTCTGATATACTATGGGGATGGGGCTTACTATCAAGCATGTCCGTTTTATTAGATATTTATAAACCCATGATTTATGGCGATCTTGGTCTAAAGGACATGAGGACTGAGTGACATATAACTTATCCCTGACCAAGATGGCTGCCATTGTCAGCACTTTCTAGAGTTATGAAGGTTTATGACATAGGCCACTCAATGTTTCTAGGATATAGTATCTCTATGTGTGTACTGATGGCTGGTTCTTCTTCACAGGTTGCCTAACATTGGCAACACTTGCTTCCTAAACGCCACCCTGCAGTGCCTCCTGGTCCTGCCTTCCTTCTCAAAGGAAATCCTACGCCAGGAACAACTCTGGAGCTTCTCCCCCTTCTCCAACCTGCTCAGGTAAGGGAAGGCACAAAAGTAGACACACCCCCAACCACCCATTATTTCTGTTCATAAATTCAAGGAGGGACACACTCTTCATGCCACTTCTATAGAAAGTGATTTTCGTAGCAGGTTAGGAAAGAAGTTTTGCTAGCCCCTTTCCCTAACCTTAACCACTTCATATTCCGCTGCATTTATTTATTTATTTCCATTTTTGTTTTGTTTTCAGGAATCTTCATAACAGAGAGGAACAACAATGACACAATGATTATGATGTAGATATTTGTAGGCCAATTTGGAAACTGTAGAATGACTATATTACCCATACAGGTCATTGACTGAACATTCCACATTAGTATGGGACATTTGGTAGCTTTTAAAATGCTCTGGAATTGAGAGCAGTATCCAAACCAAATATCTTAGGAGAATAAACAACACAATTTTGTTGTTTTGCTTCATTGTCAGTCCTCAAAGGTGAAATTATATTGAATCGAATTAATCATTTCTAATGATGGGGTCCTGCAAGATAAAAAATATTTGGATATACTCATCTGCCTCTTCAGCCGTAAGCCAGTAGGTTGACACCATCCAGTCAGCTGCTAATTTACTCTCTGTAACCCCTACAGGTGTCTGTCTGATGTGCACCGTTCGGGTCTACCTGACAGTGGCGCAAACCAGGCCTCAAAAGCAGACCTCATGTGGAAGGTCAAGTACTCCTTGTCGGGATATGATTTGAAGTATCTGGGGGACACGCAACAGGTAACTGAGGCACTACTCTCTTCTGAACATGCACTCTTTTTGCAAGGGTTCATTTTCTCTCAATAATTTGATTTTATCTTGGTATTTTTCTTTCTTATCAAAGGACGCACACAAGTTACTTGTGAATATGCTGTGCCAGCTGAAGGAGGAGGGCATGATTCTGAAGACACTCGGGGTGAACTATACCTGCCCTGTTTCCCAGCTGGAGTTCCAGCTTGTCTCAGTGCGCACATGTACCAGGTAAGAGCTCCCATTGGTTGTAATGTATCTACTGGTAACATGATCTTTCTTCAAATGATATTACAAAACACATGGCATAACATTGTAGAGACCTGAAACAGAAACCTGATGCATTTTTCTTGTCTTTGTCCTGCTTCTGAAGCTGTGGGCGCGAGTCGTCCACCAGAGAGGACTACAATCACCTCTCATTGGACTTCAGCTCTGAGCGCACCTTGCTAAGCAGCCTTGCACTCACTTTCAAAGTCAGCACGTAGGGTTTAGCCCTGGGTGTAGAGACTAACACCCAGGGCAAGCTGCCCACTGTCTCAGAATACGGTGTCTTATTATTGTAGTGGTATCACTCATTTTGTAATGCTTTTGTTTCTAACCCAGAGAGAAAAGGTTGAATTCACATGTGCAGGCTGCAAGGGCCTCCACGCCTCAAAGGTGGAGCAGTTCCACACACTGCCTCTGTGAGTTGCTCCTTTATAACCTCTCATAGAACTGGCAGTATTTAATGAAATGAGTGGTCATTGTGTCCTGAGCATTTAGGATTAATTACTTCCTGAGCAGGTTGTAGGACTTAGGGATGTGCACCACCGAACAAATTTCACTCATCTGTTATTTGTTGACTGGTTTCATTGTCTGTCTGTTCTTCTCTGTCTCTGAGCAGTGTGCTGGTTCTGCATCTGAAGAGGTTTGGAGGACCTGGGGGGTTGGAGAAGCTGGAGGCTCCTCTTTTGTTTCCTTCGGAGCTGAGGCTCTCCACCTTCTGTGGGGACACGGTGCCACCCCTGCACAGTGCCAACCCACAGGCCCTCACCAACCAGACCCCCAATATTCAGGTGTCCATCCCCCAGACCCTCGCCAGCCAAGTCTCCAACCCACCCGGAGAGGCCAAAGATAGCGCCCTCTGCTGTTCAGGTAGGTCATGGCATCACAACACTATTCTTGTTCCAACACCACACAAGCCACCCACTCCCAAACGGTCCTGCAGACAGAGAAGCTAGAAGCTGCAAATTAAAATGTTTCTCAGACATCGTCAGTGATGTACGGAAGCTGTTTTAGACCAGAGCAATTCAGACAAGCGACCATGTTTTCACAGCTCTTTATATGTATATTTGACCCCTCAGATTCAAATGACCAGGAACCAGGGAAAGTGCTGTGGACAGCCTCAGTGGTGAGGAGATAGAGAGTGAAACCAGTGAAATATAAGTTATGACAGAACACTGAGATAGTTATGAGGAGTACATGATATAGTAGACCTCCTGCAGTAGATTAGTAGTGTTGTGAACTGTAGACAGTGTGGTGGACTGTAGGGGAAAAGAGAATCCAATGATCACATGTGTTTTCTTACTGAAGAAGCAGCCAGTGAAGTCAGTGAATGGCTACTACCAGCTGACTGGCGTAGTCTCTCATTTGGGAGGCTCCGCAAACTCCGGTAAGTAAATACCTTAAAACACATACATGCAAATGCACAGTACATATGGCATAGGCTGAATCCCAAATCACTCCCTTCTCCTCGACTTTCAATTTGCGCATTCACGTGCGCCTCTGCCATTTAAACAAGTATCCCAAAGCTGAGGGAGTGATGGGGGGGCCAAATCACCCGTGGGCCAAATTCATCCCACAGTCCGCCAGTTGGGGAACCCTGGTGTAGGGGATAATTAGACCTTCTGATAGCCTCTTAGACCAAGCGAGCAAGCCTGCAGGCTTCAGAGCAAAGTGTCATCCCGACAAGCACTGCTATATGTTTAGAGTTTGCGCAATTTAATTCAAAGGAATGGAGAGGCATGCCACGTGTATGTGTTTATCTCTGATTTCCAAACTTGACACTTGTAACAGATAAAATACCTTCCAAATGAACTGTTTAACTGTTATAACACACTCCATTACCCACAAGAGCCTGACCCTTGACCTCGAGTCTGTCTTCTTTGTTCCACAGGGCACTACATTAGTGACATCTTGAATGCAAGTGGAAACTGGTTCTGCTGTAACGACAGCCAAGTGTCAATGTCCAATGAAGCCACTGTGCTGAGGACCAGAGCCCGGAGTGCTTACCTGCTCTTCTATATGTTCAGGTACTGCTTACTCTCTTCATCTATATTCTTGTGTTGCTATATATGTGTACTATATGTACAGTAAGTTGTTCCTTTCACCCTTCAGGGCAGGAGAGCATTAGGCCCCAGCACACAGGGCCACCAGCACCAGCCTCAACAGGGGCAGCACCCGAACCAGCCTCCACACACCAAGCTCAGCCTCAAAAGGCTCAGCCCAGCCTCAACAGGGGTTGTACCAGGCCTAGACTAAATACCCTCAGCCCAGCTTCAACAGGGTTAGTCCCAGGCCCAGCCTCAACATCCTTAGACCTTCCTCAACAGGGGCAGCACCAAGCCCAGCTTCAACACTCCCTGCCCAGCCTCAACAAGGGGGGTGGGGGTGTTATGATCACTACTGGCTGTAAGTGAACAAGTAATGCGTGTTTGGGGCCATACTGGATGTATCCAAGGCTCAGCCAGTCGTTCACATAACAACAGGATGTAGCACGTGACTGAAGAGAGAAGAGACAATCAATAGGCTCTGTGCATTATACCGCCTCCAATGTTCTAATTTACTTCCTACAGGGTTGATGACTTCCTGCAGCGATTTCTGCTATTGTTTTTATCATTAGCTTGATAGCTATCTAACTGTTGTTGATGCATTTCTGACTGAAATAGTTTGCAATGGCTACGTTTAAATTACAGCCCCGCGAATGAGGTGCTAATGAGAGTGACTTTGTTGAAGGAAAAATTGGGGAGCGACAATTCCTAAAAAGAGGTTTTGTTCCTACAGTCTTCTCATGGAACTGGCACAATGAAAAGAGACCTGGTGTTTGGGAAAGAAGACTGAAACCTCCTGCTCTGACTGAGGAGGATGAAGAACAAGGTGCGCTGCCTATGGACTGTGCCACCTCTGATCAGGTCCAGACACGTGATTACTGTGCAGCCCCTGAACCCGCAACCCTGGACACGGCCCTAATGGCAAATCATGAGCACGTAAGAGAAATTGAGGAGCTTCGAGCCAAGCTGGAGAAACTGACTGCCCAACACAGCTTTGGTGCGATTTTCTGGTTCTGACGAGGATATGCGTTTTTACACAAGGTACAGTAACATTTTATTGTTATCCAGTATTACTATTGTTTTATTTACAATGAATTCTTATTATTATCCCAAAGTCCATCTTACCTTTAAGATCGTGTTCATTGTTATTTAAAACTAGGCTAGCGTATCTTAGCATAAGTAGGCACATTGAATGCACAGTTGAAGTCGGAAGTTTACATACACCTTAGCCAAATACATTTAAACTCAGTTTTTCACAATTCCTGACATTTAATCCTAGTAAAAATTCCCAGTCTTAGGTCAGTTAGGATCATCACTTTATTTTAAGAATGTCAAAATGTCAGAATAATAGGAGAGAGAATAATTTATTTAAGCTTTTATTACTTTCATCACATTTTCAGTGGGTCAGAAGTTTACATACACTCAATTAGTATTTGGTTGCATTGCCTTTAAATTATTTAATGTGAGCGTACCAAGTAATTAGGCGTCACTCTAAAGCGGGAAGGTGGAATAAACGAGTCAGGAGTAGGTTTTTCTGATTGAACACGGTTCTCTATTGAGGGTATTTTGTCAACAAAAACATTAACATAATCAATGAAAAATCTTTCAAGGAAAAAAACACATCTTCTTCTCCAGATGAAACAAGAACACAATAGGATAATCTTTAAACTACAACAAACATAAATCATGGGTTTGTCACCATCTTCCTGGTTCTTTCAGCACAGCTTCTCTCTCTCGGTAGCCATCTTCCAGAGATAGTTTTCCCTCTCTCTGTTGGTTCCATTCTCTCTCTTATAGGGGAAGGAGAGTATCTCATTAGTACCTTCAGCTGTGCTTAATTGACTCTGGTTACCTGGTCTCCCATGCTTTGTTGGGCTACTATCCATGAGCCCAGCCTGCCCTCTAGTGGTCCTTCCACATACCTTCCCCCCCAGGACCGAACCGGAGGGTCGGGCGCCAGACGCACCGTCTTGGTCGCGTCGGGACAGCGCGTCTGCATTCCCGTTCCTCGATCCGGCCCTGTGGATGACATGGAAAGAGAACGGTTGTAAAGACAAAAACCATCTGGCTATTCTGTTGTTATTGTTTCTCTTACCAGCCATCCACGCGAGGGGCGCATGGTCAGTAACTAATGCAAACCTCCGACCCAGTAGGTAGTACCGGAGATAATCGAGGGCCCACTTGATGGCTAAGGCCTCTTTCTCTACGGTCGCATACCTCTGTTCCCGATCGCTGAGTTTCCTACTAATGAAGAGAATCGGCTTCTCTGCTTCACCTTCACCCTGAGCTAGTACGGCCCCGAGCCCGGTATCCGAGGCGTCGACCTGCACAATGAACTCTTGTGAGAAGTCCGGAGCCTGTAGAACGGGATCAGAACACAGGCCATCTTTTAACAATTGAAAGGCCTCTTCCGCCTCGTCTTTCCACTCTACCTGGTTTGGCAGGTTTTTCCTGATGAGGTTTGTGAGGGGTTGGCAATGGTTGCATATCCCGGGATAAAACGGCGATAATATCCTGTTATCCCTAAGAAGGCCCGAACGTCTCGCTTGGTCCGGGGTCGAGGCCAGTCACGAATTGCCCTGGTCTTCTCTGCCTGCGGGCGTATTTTCCCATTCCCCACGGTATACCCCAGGTATTCCGCCGGACAGGCCCAGGCAGCATTTATTTGGATTGGCTGTCAACCCTGTGGCTTCCAAACTCACGAGCACCGCCCGTAATCGCAGGAGGTGACTATCCCAGTCCTCGCTGTGGATGACCACATCGTCTATGTACGCCGCTGCATACTCTTGATGGGGGCGTAGAATGGCATCCATGAGGCGTTGGAAGGTTGCAGCGGCTCCGTGCAGTCCGAAGGGCATCCTCACATACTGGAAAAGCCCCTCTGGGGTGGCGAAGGCAGTCTTTGAGCGATCCTCCGGAGCCACCGGCACTTGCCAATATCCCTTCGTCAAATCCAGGGTAGTGATGAACTTGGCCTTTCCTAAGCGCTCCAAGAGTTCATCCACACGGGGCATGGGATACGCATCGAATGTAGAGATGGCATTCACGCCCCTAAAGTCGTTGCAGAGTCTCATACTACCATCGGCTTTGGGGACCAGGACTATGGGACTGGACCACTCGCTCGTCGAGGGCTCGATCACGCCCATCCTCAACATCTCCCTCACCTCTTTCTTAGCGATGACTCGGCGAGCCTCAGGAATCCTGTAAGGGCGGATATGCACTTTCTTGCCGGGTTCAGTGTGGATATGGTGGAACAGGACATCTGTTTGTCCTGGGAATGGAGAGAATACTCGACCAAAGTTCATAATCAGCTTATCTAGCTGTCTTGACTGCTCCGGTAGGAGAGTTTGGCCACGGCGCACCTGTGGTAGAGCCTTTTTTTTTTCTTTGCCCTCCAGGGCCATCAAAGCCACCTCCTCCTCTCGTCCATGGTACGTCTTCAGCAGGTTTATGTGATAGAGTTGGACCTTCTTCCTCCTGTCAGGTTGCTTGATGAGGTAATTGACCGGTGAGACCCTTTTCATTACCTCGTAGGGCCCCCTCCACTGCGCCAGCAAGCGATGTTCGGCCGTGGGCACAAGCACCATCACTTTCTCTCCCACGGTGAACTCACGGGGGTCGCAGATTTATCATAGGCCCGGCCTTGGGTCCTTTGGGCCTTCTCCATATGCTCCTTGACTATGGGCCACACTGCTGACAGGCGGTCTCTCATCAGGGTAACGTGTTCTATTGTGGATCGAAAGGGGCATGGTTGGGTCTCCCAGGTCTCCTTGGCTAAGTCGAGGATTCCTCGACAGGGTCTGCCATAGAGCAATTCAAACGGCGAGAATCCAGTGGATGCCTGAGGTACTTCTCGCAGGGCAAACATTAAGTGTGGGAGGAGCATGTCCCAGTTTTTCCCGTCTCGGGACACCACTCTTCTCAACATGCTTTTAATTGTTTTGTTCAAGCGTTCACACAACCCATCTGTTTGAGGGTGGAATATGCTTGTACGTATCTGTTGAACCTGATATAACCGACACAAGTCCTTCATCAACCGGGACATGAACGGGGTTCCTTGATCGGTTAAGATCGTCTTGGGAAGGCCCACACGAGAGAACATCAGGAATAATTCCTTGGCAATTCCCTTTGACGACATGTTACGCAGGGGTATGGCCTCCGGGAACTTGGTAGCATAATCTATAACCACTAGGATGTACTCGTGTCCTCTGGCGGATTTTGGGAGGGGTCCTACGAGGTCCATAGCTATGCGTTCAAAGGGAGTCTCTATGATGGGGAGAGGAATCAAAGGGTTACGTAGGTGTGGCCTTGGGGCTGTACGTTGACATTGATCACACGTCTTACAATACCTGGCCACATCTCGGGTGACACGGGGCCAATAGAATCTCTGCATGATTCTGTCAATAGTCTTGTCTCGTGCCAGGTGTCCTCCTAGGACGTGGGAATGGGCTAACTGTAGAACTGTATCCCTGTAGGGTCTAGGCACCATTAGTAATTCCTGGTTTTCCCCCCTTCGTCGTACGACCCAGTATAAGAGACCCCGCCTGATTGCATAGTAAGGAAGAGGGGGCTCACCTGATCCGTCGACGTTCCTCCCGTCGATCACCTTCACCTTCCTCATGGCCTCCCTTAGGTCTGGGTCTCTATGCTGCGAGGTGCCGAACTGTCCCTTTAATTCCTGGGGCAGGTCAACCTCAGTAGAGGGATGTGGAGGTTGTTCCACATCCCCATCAGGGGAGACCGAGGAGAATCCCTTCCAGGTTCCCTCCTCGGATGGAGCTTCAAATATATCCCTTAGTGCCTGGTTGCTCCTTCCTTCCTGCGTTGTGTATAACCCTTCACAGGTGTCTTCATCGGTGGTTTCCTGGAATATCTGTCGTAAACGTTGGGTCGCTATTTCTTCCTCTGCAGTAGAGGACGAGGACGCGGCTACGTCTCCTTGTAGTACTACTACCTCGGGCTTGGAGATTCTCTTCTTTCCTGTCCCCCTTCTTCCCGTGCATAACGTCATCTGCCGAAGCTCCTTATATAGGGGACAGTCTCTCCCGATCAATAATGGCACCTTCAGCTGGGGCACTTTCCCTGCCCTGACTGTACACCTTCCTTTTGGAGTGAGAATAGGCAGATTCACAGTGGGGTAATAGTGGGTGTCTCCATGGATACAGGATACGGCTACTTTGTCTGGTAGCAGTGTTGCGGAGGTCACCATCCGCTCCTCTACTAACGTAACCATACTTCCCGAGTCGAGAATAGCTACCACATCTTGTCCTTCAACTCGCACCGGAATCTCTGAGGCTGGGGCTATCTCTGCTAACCAACAGTGTTGATCCTGCCCCCTCAAAACGGGATGTGTGGGGGTAGGCAGTGACGACTCTGTGACCATGGGCTCATCCTTGCTAGGACATTGTGGGGCATAATGGTTGGGAGACTGACACTTATAACACCGACCCGGCTGTGTGGTGGCTGACTTCTCCCACCTCCGGGGGGGGCTTGGACGTTTCGGTGGCGGGCAAGCCGGGGTGAGTCGTGGTACGGGATTGGACGACTCCTTCCGTTCCTCCTTGTCACTTTTTAACAACTCCCCTGTAGACCGATATGTTTCCACCGCCTGGGCTATTTCGTCGGCTGACAACGGGTTGGCTTGCCCCACAACCCTTTTAAGTCACTGGGTAATTCTCTCAATATCTTGTCCACTACGAGAGTCTCTATCACATGTCCTACTCCCTTTCCAGGTTCTAGCCACTGTTTTGTCAGTCGTATTAAGGCGAAGATCTGGGCACGAACGGGTTGATCAGCTGTATAGGTCCATTGATGGAACTTTACAGCCCTATCTCTGGCAGTCAGCTGGTACCGGGACAGGATCTCGGTTTTTAGTCGCCCATAGTCCGCAGCTTCGCGGGAATCCAGGTCAAAATAGGCTTCCTGAGCCACCCCGGTCAAAAGAGGAGCTAATGCGCTAGCCCATTCTGTGGGCGGCCACTCTTCCAAGGTGGCCGTCCTTTCAAGGTCATGAGGAAGGCCTCAATATCATCCTCCTTGGAGAGACGAGATAAGATGGCGTGAGCAGCCGCTCTTGGCCTAACTCTAGGTTCTTCTCGTCGACTCAGCTGTTGTTGCAGGAGTTCTATGGTTGTCTGCTGTGCCGTGATCAATTGTTGTAGTAGGGCGTTATCCATCGTTCTTGAATGGTTCCTCCGGGTCTTCTGGAAGAATATTAATTTACTCACTTATCCTTGTGTCACTCGTCCACCTAATGACCGCATCCTCCACCAATGTGAGCGTACCAAGTAATTAGGCGTCACTCTAAAGCGGGAAGGTGGAATAAACGAGTCAGGAGTAGGTTTTTCTGATTGAACACGGTTCTCTATTGAGGGTATTTTGTCAACAAAAACATTAACATAATCAATGAAAAATCTTTCAAGGAAAAAAACACATCTTCTTCTCCAGATGAAACAAGAACACAATAGGATAATCTTTAAACTACAACAAACATAAATCATGGGTTTGTCACCATCTTCCTGGTTCTTTCAGCACAGCTTCTCTCTCTCGGTAGCCATCTTCCAGAGATAGTTTTCCCTCTCTCTGTTGGTTCCATTCTCTCTCTTATAGGGGAAGGAGAGTATCTCATTAGTACCTTCAGCTGTGCTTAATTGACTCTGGTTACCTGGTCTCCCATGCTTTGTTGGGCTACTATCCATGAGCCCAGCCTGCCCTCTAGTGGTCCTTCCACATTAACTTGGGTCAAACGTTTCAGGTAGCCTTCCACAACAGGTTGGGTGAATTTTGGCCCATTTCTGCTGACAGAGCTGGTGTAACGGAGTCAGTTTTGTTGGCCTCCTAGCTTGCACACACTTTTTCTGTTCTGCCCACAAATGTTCTATAGGATTAAGGTCAGGGCTTTGTGATTGCCACTCCAATACCTTGACGTTGTTGTCGTTAAGCCATTTTGCCACAACTTAGGCTGTATGCTTGGGGTCATCAAGACCCATTTGCAACCAAGCTTTAACTTCTTGACTGATGTTTTGAGATGTTGCTTCAATATATCCACATAATTTTCCTTTCCTCACGATGCCATCTATTTTGTGAAGTGCACCAGTCCCTCCTTCATCAAAGCACTCCCACAACATGATGCTGCCACCCTCGTGCTTCACGGTTGGGATGGTGTTCTTTGCCTTGCAAGCCTCCCCCTTTTTCCTCCAAACATAACAATGGTCATTATGGCCAAACAGTTCTATTTTTGATTCATCAGACCAGAGGACATTTCTCCAAAAAGTACGATCTTTGTCCCCATGTGCGTTGCAAACTGTAGTCTGGCTTTTTATGGCGGTTTTGGAGCAGTGGCATCTTCTTTGCTGAGCGGCCTTTCAGGTTATGCCGATATAGGACTCGGTTTACTATGTGTATAGATACTTTTGTTACTGTTTCCTCGAGCATCTTCACAAGGTCCTTTGCTGTTGTTCTGGGATTGATTTACACGTTTCACACCAAAGTACGTTCACAGAACGCGTTTCCTTCCTGAGCGGTTGTTTTTCTGAGATCTTGGCTGATTTCTTTTGATTTTCCCATGAAGTCAAGCAAAGAGGCACTGAGTTTGAAGGTAAGCCTTGAAATATTTCCACAGATGCACCTCCAATTGACTCAAATGATGTCAATTAGCCTACCAGAAGCTTCTAAAGCCATGGAATAATTTTCTGGATTTTATCAAGCTGTTTAAAGGCACAGTCAACTTAGTGTATGTAAACTTCTGACCCATTGTGATACAGTGAGTTATAAGTGAAATAATCTGTCTGTAAACAATTGTTGGAAAAATGTATTGTGTCATGCACAAAGTAGATGTCCTAACCGACTTACCAAAACTATAGTTTGTTAACAAGAAATTTGTGGAGTGGTTGAAAAACGAGTTTCAATGACTCCAACCTAAGTGTATGTAAACTTCCGACTTCAACTGTATATTGTCTTTACATTAGATTTCAGTTAACCCCCAAAAATGCTCCCAGGTCATCACTGCAAATAAGATTTGGTTCTAAGTCCACTTCCCAGGTTAAATAATGGAACATTTAAAACAAATTCACTGCTGTGATGATAGCTGCTATGAATTACAGTAGAATTGCAGTAACAAGTAAAACAGGCTACAATAGCAGCTTGGTCATGTCTAGTGCTACTTGAAGCTCAGAGAAGATGGGCAATAATAGTAATGAGCTTTTTGGTATTCAAATACTCTGGGTCTGTCTTTAGATTTGTAATCTACACCTACCGGATGGCCTTCTGGCACTTGACTGAGCGGGCAGCAGAGACCAAGTTTAAAAGTCACAAGCACCAATCCATCTGAAACAAGTGTTACTCGAAGAAAACTGGTAAGGGACAACTTCATTAAATACTATTATTTGATCTTACTGTAATTTCAAAACATGATTTACTTTTTGTTATGGACCGAATATAAGGACTATATTGTACTAAAACATTTTTCTTTACGTTCAGACACTGCCATCAATCGACGAGTTCTTCTTGTTTATGACTCATCTGTCGCTGGGTCTGAAGCAGAAGGATTTGGCCCATTGGTTCAGCATCCACCAATCGACAGGGTTACGGATTATCATCTCTTGGGCCAACTACTTCTACTGTCTGCTTGGATCAGCACGGATATGGATCCCCAGGGAAACCATCAAAGCCCACCTGCCACCCGAGTTCAAGGACTATCCAGACACCCAGGTAGTGATCGACTGCACTGAACTCCGCTGCCAGACAACATCTTCACTACTACTGAAGAGTGAGGTGTTTTCTTCCTGTTACAGGAATTAAATTCCTCGGTTTTAATACCCAATTAAAATTAATCACTCTGTCAATTCATAAGAGTCTGTAAGACCCTTATTTGTATAAAATGGACAGAGACCAGTCTTTGAAATCAACCAGCTGTAACGGTATTCCTGTGGTGAAGTAGAGGCGGACCAAAACGCAGCGTGGTTATATTGATTCATGTTTAATAAAAAAAGATAACCACGAACACTACAAAACAATAACCGTGGAAACCCAAAAACAGCCCTATCTGGTACAAAACACAGAGACAGGAACAGTCATCCACAAACACACAGTGAAACCCAGGCTACCTAAGTATGATTCTCAATCAGAGACAACTAATGACACCTGCCTCTGATTGAGAACCATACTTGGCCGAAACATAGAAATACCCAAAACCTAGAAAAACAAACATAGACTGCCCACCCAACTCACGTCCTGACCATACTAAATAAATACAAAACAAAGGAAATAAAGGTCAGAACGTGACACCAGCTGCGTTTATTCTCGTGAGTACTGCTCATTATACATTTTATCACAGGTTATAAACTGAAAATGACGTCAGCGTTTTCTAAACTGTTCCGTCTGTTCTCGACACTGGTACAAAGGCTGTATAGTTCTCAAGCCTTCCCACATCGTCTAGAGCCAAGGTCAGCCTGTATAGATAAGCATTCTAGCCAGTCTGGCGATATAGTTCATTCATTTCTACCAAGGAACAGACAGTCATTGTTCTAATTCTTGATTATATTTACACACATTATATTCAGTACTAGGATTAGAAAGAAAATTAATACATATACAGTAACATAATAGTATTCATTCTGATTAGTACATATACAGTAACATAATAGTATTCTGATTAGTCTGATTGAAATGTATACATAATTAATTAGTCATTATTGATAAAAATTTCCTACAAGTCACACTGTACATTTAAGGGCATGTTGGGAATGTCACCACATGGAGCTGTCACTTTTATGTCATCCTTGTGTGCTGGGTCTGTGATTGACAAGGATATCTTCAGCAGTCTGGATTTATTTCCTTACTGTACATGTGTTTATTTGGTAGTAGCAAAATAATAATTTGTTTATCTACGACATGTATCAATCATTTGTGTTGTAGTGAATATCAGTTTGTGTGGAGCTTGTAAATTGGCTTTAATTAGGCAATGAGTTTAGGGGTGGGGGAAAGAAATCAAGTAAACACAGAATAGCCAGAATGCAAGACTGTATACAATGTTAGAGATGTGTAATTGATTAACTGAACTGTTGAACATTTGCTGAAATACATTATTTTAAACAAATATATTATACTGCAGTTTTCTTCACAAGAACATCAATACTTATTTTTCATGAAACCACTAAACTTGGCACCCATGCAGGGGATCCATTCAGGTGCGAGAGACACTTCTGCAAGTAGTGGTAAAAATAAAAGTGTTAAACCTGCTCTCTTATAGTTTTTGAAACCTGTAGATCTTTAGATATCCTTTCAACTAGGATGTCCTCCTGTGCACAGATGACAAAGTCACACCAGCTACAACCTGTGAGAAGAATTTGACCTTGCACCTGCCAGTAGTAAGCATGAAATCTCTTCAACTTCAGCTCTCCATTCTGTATCCTCAGGTAAAGGCAGTCAACATAACTTTGTACATTTGGGCACTTGACCTCTAAGAGTCCAAAGTGTGGTCTCACACTGGGATCAAATATAATGCCATCTGGAGAGGATCCTAACCACGGAGCATCTGGGTGCACTACGAAGCCACATGGAAAGAAGTTAACATTCTTCAGTGTGCAGTACTCCTGTACAGCCACTGGCTCCATGGCTAGCCCCTCTTCATCTCCACACCAGATCCCTTGAACATCCGCTCAGCTCGGCGGTCCGCTGAGGTCTCTCCCCGGACATGGCAAACCTCTCGGAAACGAGAGGATGTTAATTCTCATTTTCCTGAGCTGATGCCATTCCGGGCTGCTGCTCTGCTCCCTTGTAGCAACCTCGACTTTGTTTGACATCTCGTAGGTTGTCTCTAATGCCTTGACCTGGAACTGCCCCTGATGGCTAAGGATGTAAGCACACTGGGAAGACTGAAGCCTGTTGCCATCTAACAGAAGTATTAGTGGAGAAGGGGCATCGGCAATTTTCACAATTTCACGGGTCTTTGGCTGTGGAAGTTGATAGGACAGCACACTGCCAGCTTGCACTGGCCCAAAGGAGGACTCAACCAGGGGCACATCAGCTGACATTTCCATTGTTTTCACAAGAGGGGAAGTAAGTGGAGAAAAGTTGGCATATGTTTCTGAGACGTGGAGAAGGTCCATGTCAGGCATATATCCATGGAGTGCTTTGTAGAGACAACTTCTGCAAAACATTTTAAAACAATATCAGGTTGGAGAGATTACTATGACACAGACTCATAGTAGACACAGACTTTTCCACAAACAGCACAAGCCCAAAAGTTGAAATAAAATGGATTAAAATATACAGATTTATAGATTTTTTTTAAAATCACAAAAATGTTTTCGAAATGTTTCCATTTTAGGAACCTCCAACTTACCTTATTCCATCAGCACACGAGTTAGTAAGTTTACGGAACTCTATCCCATCAACCGGACCTGGCTTCACACAATAATTAACAAGGATTTACTGTTACATAGGCTAAATACTTTTCAGGTGCATTTTTTTAATGGATATTGATAGACTCACAAGTGTTCTTGGCTCGTGCCAACGCTGTTCTGTGTCTGTGCAGCTGTGAACTGGTGGTGCAGCAGGAATGTTTAGTTGAGAGTAGTGCGCTGTCTGGTAAAGAAGGGCCACCAGATGATTGCACACAGCACTTCCTGCAACACAGGAGCAGTGGCGTCTTTAACACCATCTGTGAAGATAAGTGTGATGAAAGACTGAAGTGAGAAACAATAATGATGCGACCCATAAATAACAATAAACAGCAGTATCTGGTCTTCTTAACTAGGGGCTCATTTAACTATACAGGAATACATTGTGTCTCAGTAACACAATTACCAAACACTGCATCAACAGATCTTTACCAAATAACCTGTGGGCAATTCTAAATTGGGATTGGGACCCATCATTAATATCTATCTATTGATAAGATTAAACGTTGACACTGTCTCCAACACATTTTGACAATGATGACAGTGTCCCACAGGAGATGTTTAACAAGGTCCCTAGTAGCCATCACTCTTCCTCATGGACCTGTGACAGGCAGCCCTCACGGTAATCTCCCCTGTCAAGCTGGAGTCAAGGAGGCTGATTTAACAATTCGATGTACACGTTCTCAGGTAGATATATGGTTGTCGCTAGCTAACGTTATATCTGTCACTGACTTGGTAACGTTATTCACCTACATACTTATCTAAGTAGCTTCCTATATACATATTGAACCCCTTTTAATTATTGCTAGCTGGAGTCAAGGAGGCTGATTTAACAATTCGATGTACACGATAAATATTAATTTGAGGCAAGTCCTGAAGACAACTAGTAAAAAACTGCGACACAGTGGTAGTAATGTTATATCGTCGATAACAACAAGACTGACGCCGGTTTGAAGTGTGTTTATAACGTCCGATATAAAGGCTATTTTCTAGTTGCAGAAAGAGAGCAGTAGGGTGCAAAGGCAGTTCGCCAGTTACAGCAGCGGGTCCGCTGAACGATAACGAAGAGGTAGGTGAGATAACGCTGACCAGGGTGATAAGATGAAGAAGCGTACTTCATGAGTTGTAACCGAAAAACAACTGGCATTTGGAAAGTTTGAGGTGAGGGAGAAAGTGTGGTGAAACAAGTATTGTATCTTGCTATATAGTACTGTAGCTGGATCGAATTATCCGTTAGTTAGCCAGAGAAATGTTGAGCAACATTAGCAAACTTAGCTGATCAAATAATTGAGTTTATTGTTTGAAACTTAGCTGGCTAATAAAGCCAGACAGCTAGCTAACGTTACAGCATCAAATGAACTAACGTTAGTTCCCTAACCAATTCGCTATAGTATTAATTGGTAACATTATACGACTCCTTGCCGTTCCTCAAGTTATAACACGTTAGTTGCTTACTGGACCCTGACAATCTGTGTGAAATGTTAACTAGCTAACGAACTAACTACTATCTGTGAACTAATGTTTTCCCTCGACAGTATATGGTTAATTTTCAGAATGAGAGAATTAGGTGAAAATGAGGCGTTCCTTGTGGATTCAGGGATCAAGTGTAGCTGGAGCTGGGCCTGGCTTATGCTGGATGCCAATATAGGTGAAATAAACGCCATACACTTTCACTCTCAGTGGATAAAAAGAGGTATGCCAGGTGTACTCTCTGCCTGAAAGAGATCAATTGTGCCAACAAAGGGTATCATGCTCTGATGCACATTGTAGAACAGATGTCCACAGGCAGAAATTGTACAATGTTATTACGTGCAGTGTAGCCCAAAGATATGGCCTTTGTTGTGTTGAACATGACTTTAACACGTTTGTGTGATTTTATTATTATTATTTTTTACTCTGAAAGTTATGTTTGCACACATGCAACACTTGCTCAGTGTCTACTATAATAGATCAAAAATAGAATGCCTGTTTGTTTCATTCTATTGCTACTTTAACCCTAAGATGCATAGTAAACATGGCGCCCCAAGAATGCATATGCCAGGTCAAAATGAACCGTTAATGTAATATATGTTTTATTTATATAGATCTAAAATATTATCCATTTTGTGGAACATAAATCTTTTGAGTGCTGATTTGGACCTTTTCAATAATTATTTGATTGTTTTAAATGTTTTTTTTGTCACTCTTCAACATTTTGATACACATTTCAATGATAACATATGATGAAAATGCATAACAGCTATTGAAAATATGAGCATATTTTTCACATTCAACATTTTTAGTGTGAGCAAAATTATAAAACCATCTTTAATCATGTTTTATAATATTTCATAACATTTATTTGAAAATCCAAAGTTCATCATCAATATAAAAGACAACACTAACAATTGTGAATTTAGAAAACGTGAACACTAAAAGCAACAAAGTGTGTGTGATGCTTACTTATGCTGTCTTAGTCCATGCATTTGTTACAAACCACAAGCATGTGACTGCTCTTTGCAGACGGATGTGTTGCACTGAGAACACCAGCAGCTGACTTTTCTATCTTTTGCGCTTGGGCAGAGCTGGCACCTCTTCCTCTTCTGGCTGTGGCTGCTCTGAGTGGTGGTGGTGGCTTGGTTCTCTTTCATCAACCCACATCTTTCCATTGCCTCAGTTCTTCTGCGGCGATGGGAGAACCTTCCAGAAGGACAACCATCTCTGCAGCAGTCCAACAATCAGGTATGGTAGGTAGAGTGGCCAGATGGAAGCCACTACTCAGTAAAAGGCAGATGACAGCCCACTTGCAATTTGCCAAAAGGCACCTAAAGGACTTCCAGACCATGAGAAACAAGTCTCTGGTCTGATGAAACCAAGATTGAACTCTTTGGATGGAATGTCACGTGTCACGTCTGGAGGAAAGCTCCTCATCCACTGTAGCTCAGTCGCTGGGGATGAACCTTCCTCTACAGTTTTCTAGGAAAAGGTCCCACACATACCGGAAGGCTGCCAGGTGGTTCGTTGCCTCTCTGAACACTCTGTTCCTCTTGTCATCAAGCCTCAGGTAGCGACAGATATCCTCATATCTTCCGACCGACCTGGTGGCCTTATACATTGGATCCACAAATAGCTCCTGTGGAGACATCCCACCTTTTTTCCATGCCAATAAAGGCCTTTAGTACCTCTTTTGTTGACCTCTTGCCACTCTGTCCCTTTTGCTGTTACTATTATTTGTCCTTCTAAATGTGTACTCTTTAGGACCTCCTCAATGCCGTTGTCACTAATGAACAGTTCTCAGGCAACTTTTGGTGACATAACTGTTGACCCATAACATCCAGCTCCTCAGGATGTTATGGCTTCTGGTCCTGCCTTTATTGGGGGGGTTCAGTCCAGTAAGACCCTTTTTTACTCAGTCCTCCACATCTTTAGAATCATCTAGGACAGCTGGACTACCAGGTGCAACTCCAACTTGACCCACAGGCACATACAGTTGAAGACGGAAGTTTCCATACACTTACACGGAACCCAAACCGGCCGCGCAAGTGCGTGCGCAAATTGATTTTGTCCCCCACACCACACACGATCACGTAACGCAGGTTAAAATATCAAAGCAAACTCTGAACCAACAATATTATTTTGGGGGCAGAATGCTGTTTTTAGCTCCTTTTCTTGCCTGCATTTTCCCAGTGACCCTGTTGAAATGTATTTTGATTCTTCTGATTTCAGCGCGATTGAGGAGTGATAACATGGGTAAGTTCATGATTGCATATTGTACAATAGTGATGACAGGAGTTAATACATTCAATAAACACAAATTGTTTTACACATTTAGGCACTTTCCTCTCAAAGACTCCATTATGCCAATAATATACATGATGGCAGGCTGATTACTGTAATTAGCCAGTCTCTTTCACCTTACAACCAAACCACTCTATATGAGGTATGAGATATAAACAATGCATTTACTGAATAAAAGCCCATGAAATAAGAAACTGTAATATTATACAACTAAAAATAAACAATACTTTATGCTTTTCGAAACAGCATGGATTAACAGACACCACCTACTAAAACAGAAGTTGGTCGCCCTTGTATTATTGAGGCACACAGGGAAGGAGGAGAAGGTGTTGAGAAGGGAGCATGGGCAATAATACCACCTTGTCCAGGAGCTGCTCTTGGACCCTGCCCGACATCATCGATACTTCCGGATGAGTGCAGAAGAGATGGAGACTCTTCTGTTTTTTGTTGGCCCAGACCTCACCAAGCAGACGACCAACTACAGGACCCCAATAGAGCCTAAGCAAAGACTAGCTGTCACTCTAAGGTTAGTTATTGGAAAAGGTTGTATTGTGTAAGCAGGTGCATGGATGTAAAGAAACTCCAGCAAGCTTGTGATCATGATGCTCCACAGATGTATGCCTTTGTTCCATTACATCTAGGAAGCAGATTACCAGTTATAGTGTCTTCATTATACTCAAGGTACGTAAGACACACTGTTCTTTGTTTAGTCTTTTACTTATTATTATTCAAGGTGACAAATAGTCACAACATGGCATGGTGCACCTGTTGTAGGTGACATTAACAGTCCCATAAAGGCGTGGTTTACCTGTTGTAGGTGACATTAACAGTCACATCAAGGCATGGTGAACATGTAGGTGACATTAACAGTCACATCAAGGCATGGTGAACATGTAGGTGACATTAACAGTCACATCAAGGCATGGTGAACATGCCTCCTCCTCTGAGGTAACACCAGAAGGGATTGGCTTCCTGACAAATGCAAGCAGCTCTTCATCCACATCTTGATAGTTGACTTTCTGTTTTCTTTTTCATGGCTGACAGTCTTGAGCTGTGCCTGTAGTGGTTGGTCTTGACTGTTGTTCAGGTATCTGAAGCACAGGGTCATGGCTCAGGGACACCATGTCGTCTTCAGCGTCATCGGGTTCCATAGGTTGTGGCTGAGGCGAATCAGCATTTTCAAGGCTGAGGCTGCCTCTTGAGCTGAAAAAAAAGGTATTTGGCATCTGGAGACTCTATTTGCAGCCTGGCCTTCACCTATCGTCTTGGATTCGAGACAGTGTCGCAGTGCATTATGGAGACCTGTGAGGCCATAGAGAGGAAGATGCTGGCGATCCATCTGCCACGACCCACTGAGGAAGCCTGGAGATAAACTTCTCAAGAGTTTCATGAAAAATGGGACTTTCCCAATTGTTTGGGATCGGTTGATGGAAAACATATCATGATAACCAAACAACCAAGCTCAGGGAGATGTTTTTTTATTATAAGGGAACCTTCTCTGTGGTGTTACTCGCCCTTGTGGATGCCAATTACCTCTTCACAGCTATTTAAGTGGGGGATTTTGGGAGAAAGAGTGACGGAGAACTCTATGCCAACTCCCCACTTGGAAGGGCAATGGCATCAAAAACCCTGCAGGTGCCCCAAGATGCCTTTCTGCTTGGGGGTGAAGATTTAGGAAAGATACCATACACAATGGTGGGGGACGCTGCCTTCCCACTAAAGCCCTACCTGATGAGGCCATATGCCTGGCATAACATCAGCTGTGAGAAAGAAATCTTCAACTATCGTCTCTGTCGAGCTAGAATGACAGCAGAGAAGGCATTCGGGATCCTTGCAGTCAGATGGAGGATCCTCTACCAAAAAATAAAACTACTGCCAAGCAAGGTTGATATCCTAGTGGTTGCAATGTGCATCCTCCACAACTTCCTCACAAGGCCTTGCGATGTGGAAATGTGGCTACAGCAGGGTGGGGCAGGTGTGAGGCAAGGCATGAGAGGCATAGCCATCCAGGCCAACAGAGCAGGTCGGGAGGCAGTTTCTGTCAGAGAAAAGTTGACTAAATATTTAACCTCTGTGGAAGGCAGAATTGACTTTCAGGACAGAATGGTTGTAGCTAGGCCTACTTAGATGCACTGTGTGAGAGTGTGTGTGTGTAGTTTATCAACATGGGACAGTAAGTTCAACTTTGATATCTTCATTTGTTTTGTGTATTCATTATACACTTTAAAACTATTGTACAATTCCACCATTTCTGTATTATAAAAGCATACAGCACACATGGCATTTACATTCAGCTAACGCTAGCTAGTTTGATGAACATTGGGTTGTTATACTTTACCTGAAATGTGCATGGTCTTTGCAATCTCTCTCCATAACGCATCTTTATTAGTTGGATCCTTGTAGAATTTTGAAGACGAGTCATATAAAAGTGAGTACTTCTCTACTTCGATGAAAAATCTCTCCTCGTCCATCTTTCAAGCGCCCAAGTTGGCTTTTGTTTACAGGAAGTAGGGGACGTATGTTTGTTGTGAGATCCAATGAATTAATGGGAGGCGGAACTTCCAGACTTGATATGGCGGTTAGCAACCAATTTAAGGTGAATTCCGCCACCAACTGGACTGGAGTTTGTACCTTGCAGTTCGTCTTTCAGTCACCCACGTGGGTATAACCCATGAGGAGATGGCACGTGGGTACCTGCTTCTATAAACCAATGAGGAGATTGGAGAGGCAGGACTTTCAGCATGATCTGCAACAGAAATAGAAAGGAGTTCTATTTTAGCCCTTGGCAACTCAGACGCTCAGTGCTCGCGCAGGAGACGTGTCCGGTCTGGTCAGCATGTTAGGTTGGAGTCATTAAAACTTGTTTTTCAACCACTCCACAAATTTCTTGTTAACAAACTATCTTTTTGGCAAGTCAGTTAGGACATCTACTTTGTACATGCCACAAGTAATTGTTTCAACAATTGTTTACAGACAGATTATTTCACTTAATTTACTGTATCACAATTCCAGTGGGTCAGAAGTTTACATACACTAAGTTGACTGTGCCTTTAAACAGCTTGGAAAATTCCCGAAAATGATGTCATGGCTTTAGAAGCGTCTGATAGGCTAATTGACATCATTTGAGTCTATTGGAGGTGTACTTGTGGATGGATTTCAAGGCCTACCTTCAAACTCAATGCCTCTTTGCTTGACATCATGGGAAAATCTAAAGAAATCAGCCAAGATCTCAGAAAAAATTGTAGACCTCCACAAGTCTGGTTCATCCTTTGGAGCAATTTCCAAATGCCCGAAGGTACCACATTCATCTGTACAAATAATAGTACGCAAGTATTAACACCATGGGACCACGCAGACGTCATACCGCTCAGGAAGGATAAGCGGTGTCTCCTAGAGATGAACGTAATTTAGTGCGAAAAGTGCAAATCAATCCCAGAACAACAGCAAAATACCTTGTAAAGATGCTGGAGGAAACATGTACAAAAGTATCTATATCCACAGTAAAATGAGTCCTATATTGACATAACCTGAAAGGCCGCCATAAAAAAGCCAGACTACGGTTTGCAACTGCACATAGGGACAAAGATCATATTTTTTGGAGAAATGTCCTCTAGTCTGATGAAAGAAAAATAGAAATGTTTGGCCATAATGACCATTGTTATGTTTGGAGGAAAAAGGGGGGAGGCTTGCAAGCCGAAGAATATCATCCCAACCGTGAAGCACAGGGGTGGCATCATCCTGTTGTGGGGGTGTTTTGCTGCGAGGAGGGACTGGTGCACTTCACAAAATAGATGGCATCATGAGGTAGGACAATTATGTGGATATATTGAAGCAACATCTCAAGACATCAGTCAGGAAGTTAAAGCTTAGGGACTTCCAAGTGGACAATGACCCCACGCATACTTCCAATTCCAAATTTGTGGACAGAACTGAAAAAGCATGTGCGAGCCTACAAACCTGACTCAGTTACATCAGCTCTGTAAGGAGGAATGGGCCAAAATTCACCCAACTTATTGTGGGAAGCTTGTGGAAGCCTACCCAAAACATTTGACCCAAGTTAAACAATTTAAAGGCAATGCTGCCAAATACTAATTGAGTGTATGTAAACTTCTGACCCACTGGGAATGTGATGAAAACTGAAATAAATAATTCTCTATTATTCTGACATTTCACATTCTTATAATAAAGTGGTGATCCTAACTGACCTAAGACAGGGAATTTTTACTAGGATTAAATGTCAGGAATTGTGAAAAACTGAGTTTAAATGTATTTGCCTAAGTTGTATGTAAGCTTCCGACTTCAACTGTAGTCTGTGTCATCTGAATTGGATACCTCAGATTGGCATCTGTAAAACCATTTTGGTTGTATATCTGGCAACATTCTTATGAGCCTCCTAATGAAACTCTTATTACTCAATTAGTTAAGAAGGAGAAATGAAAACTGTGATTAATGAACATTAAAAACAAGATATTTAATAAATATTATATTAATTACTTGGATTTTATTTTTGTAGCAAAAAGAAAGGTCAATTTGACGACACAATGCAGTGAATTCCTTGGGAAATACATACGGGTCATATTTGACCTTACATTTGAAAACTTGGGGTAGTGATGCAAAAACTATTTTTACTTAAAAAATAAGAAATTAAAAAACAAAACTAGGATGTTAGAACATTAAAGACACATTATTTAAGGATTTCCTGGAATATTAGATGATGACATTTTTTTTTGGGGGGGGGGGGGGTTAATACAGCAAATAAAAACATTAGGAAGGGTAATTTTGACCAGCATTGCATCCAAGGGTTTTTAAGATGTTTTTTTCCCAAGTGCAATATTTAGATGTGTGTGCTCATAAGTGTTGCATTATAAAGGCTGTCATGGCTAACTGTAATATTAGTGTATTGTTTTTTCTTGAGACTTGAGTGTCATTTGCAGTAAAGTCATGGTAACAAATAACATTGGACTGCTTTCTTTATATATTTTTTTAGCTTTGAGTTACTGTAGTTTCACATTAAACAGTTTTTATTTAACACACAGAGAATGACAATGTAGATCATATTCTTTGTTGTTTAATTAGTTCAAACCTGCACTTCTCCCTAGCTGTAACATCTCTCGTTTTTTGAAGGAAACCAAGGCGCAGCGTGGTGGGCGTACATCGTATCTTTATTGATGACACCAAACAAAATAACAAAGTCAAAAAAACGAAAACGCACAGTTCTGTCAGGCTACAGAAACTAAACAGAAAACAAGATCCCACAACCTAATGATGGGAAAAAGGGCTGCCTAAGTATGATCCCCATTCAGAGTAAATATATTTTTTCTCTCACCCAATTATACAAAATAGCCCATAATGACAAAGTTAAAACATGTTTTTTGAAATGTTTGCAAATGTATTGAAAATTAAAAAAAATATTCAATATACATACTGTAAGTATTCAAACCCCTAAGTCGATACTTTGTTGAAGCACATTTGGCAGCGATTACAGCTGTGAGTATTTCTGAGTAAATCTAGGAGCTTTCCATACCTGGATTGTGCAACATTTGGCCATTTAGTCTTTTCAAAATTCTTAAGCTCCATCAGATTGGTTATTAACTTTCACTGGGCACTTAAAGCTCCAGCTTTAATTGAACCAATCACTTTCATTCTGCCCTTGAGGCAGAGCTGCCCTCAGGGCAAGATTGAATACGGAAACTGTCCCTGACCAATCTGGATTGTTATTTGAGGTTTAGGCTAAACCTGTTTACATTCTTTTGACCAACCCTTGTCCATCTGCTGGTGAATATGAGAAAAAGCATTTAGCATTTCAATAAACCGATGACCAACCCACAAACAACATGGAAGCTATCATATATATATATATTATATATATATATTACTATCAAAAAAACAGGAAGATGAAGGCACTTAAAATGCATTTATTGTGGTGGCATGTTCAAATAAACAATATATAAAAACTGTATGTAAAAAAAGGAACAAGAAAACAATGGAGCATATCTACAATATTGTATGTATACTGCAGAACTTTACATTCAATAAAACATATTTGATAATTGAACTCTATATTTTAAACAATTCTAGATTGGGTTGCCAGACTATGGTGTCATACATGACCGATGACATCACAATGGTCTTAAAGCCAATTTGAAAAATGATGTAATGTGGATATGTATCAGTCTTAATTGGTTATCGACATGGCTTGTTTCTGCTGGTGCAAAAAGGTATGAAATCAGGTCATTTAATCAATTAACAACTACTTCAATTCTGGAGTAGTATTTTTCTCTTAGACCTAGCGGGAAGAATGAAGTAAAAGTAGATTCTGATTGACGAATACATAAAAAGTGTACATGAAATGTATATGAAGTTCAGCTTTTGCAAATGTCACTCAATGTAACTTGTCTATACTGTGTTGTTTGAGGTTGAGGATAGATAGCTAAGTTCCTCTAATTTAGGCCTACCTGTTCCTATTAATATGACCCCCCTCCCACACACATTTTTTTTTCTACATTGGCTGGGGATCGGGGGAAAATGATTTAGCAGTAACACATATTCTTGTCAACAGAAAAAACAGCAGAAAGCCAATTCAATTGATGTGGAGCAGAAGACAAGAAATAAGAAGGAGAGTAGCACTTCATCTCCCTCTCCAATTTCAACTGACCGTTCTGAACGGAATTCCTCCGCCACCTCTGACCACTCACCCTCTGACCAACTCTCCTCCCTCTATCCACCTCCCTCTCCTGTTAACTGTTCCTCTCAGCCTTGCTCTCCTGCTAAACAGCCCTCTCTCTCCAGGTCACCTGCCAAACACCCTTCCCCAGTGAAATCCTCTCCAGGGGTGTCCCGTCCTAGTTCAGGTAATTCAAACAAAAATAAAATAAGTACAGTGCCATCCTAGAGTCCCCTTGAAGAGTTGGCTTTAGAGCTACAAGACCAGGGCCAGTGTTAATCAAGAGTATGAGAGCTAATCTAGGATCAGGTCCTCTCTGTCCATAATAATCTGATTTATTATGATCTAAAAGGAAATACTGATCCTAGATCAAACTCCTACTCTGAGACGCTTGATAACACAGTCCTAGAAAGTTATTTTCCTCAAACTGCAGTTTTAGGCTCTTCTAATCACATCTAGTGGATAAATAGAGTACTAACCTATTGCCCTGGTCTACTTAGTACACTGCATTTATATGGACATCAATACATCCATAACTACTCAGACTGTGTTTATAGTACAGTATAGTATTTAAGAGAGAGATACTGTGTAGAGTGATACTATCTCTGCTTTGGAAGCTTTACACCTATTTCTCCTTCCTTCAGACCTCTGTCTCTTCAGGACCACTCTATCTCAAGGCCCCAGAGGTCAGGCTCAGGTGCCAGAAGCCAGACTCTTCCCAGGGCCAGCTCAGCCACCAGAAGGTCAGAGGAGACCCAGGGGGCCAGAGGAGAACGGGGGGGCCCTGGTCAACATGGAACTTCTTGGGTAAACCAAAACACACTGCAAATGCAAACACAACACAATGCAGATGCATTGAAAATAAGCTCTTTATTGTTTAGAGATCAATGTCTGATATACTATGGGGATGGGGCTTACTATCAAGCATGTCCGTTTTATTAGATATTTATAAACCCATGATTTATGGCGATCTTGGTCTAAAGGACATCCACTTCTTTGTGTACTAATAGAGTGACATATAACTTATCCCTGACCAAGATGGCTGCCATTGTCAGCACTTTCTAGAGTTATGAAGGTTTATGACATAGGCCACTCAATGTTTCTAGGATATTGTATCTCTATGTGTGTACTGATGGCTGGTTGTTCTTCACAGGTTGCCTAACATTGGCAACACTTGCTTCCTAAACGCCACCCTGCAGTGCCTCCTGGTCCTGCCTTCCTTCTCAAAGGAAATCCTACGCCAGGAACAACTCTGGAGCTCCTCCCCCTTCTCCAACCTGCTCAGGTAAGGGAAGGCACAAAAGTAGACATACCCCCAACCACCTATTATTTCTGTTCATAAATTCAAGGAGGGACACACTCTTCATGCCACTTCTATAGAAAGTGATTTTCGTAGCAGGTTAGGAAAGCATTTTTGCTAACCCTTTCCCTAACCTTAACCACTTCATATTCCGCTGCATTTATTTATTTATTTCCATTTTTGTTTTGTTTTCAGGAATGTTCATAACAGAGAGGAACAACAATGACACAATGATTATGATGTAGATATTTGTAGGCCAATTTGGAAACTGTAGAATGACTATATTACCCATACAGGTCATTGACTGAACATTCCACATTAGTATGGGACATTTGGTAGCTTTTAAAATGCTCTGGAAATGAGAGCAGTATCCAAACCAAATATCTTAGGAGAATAAACAACACATTTTTGTTGTTTTGCTTCATTGTCAGTCCTCAAAGGTGAAATTATATTGAATCGAATTAATCATTTCTAATGATGGGGTGCCGCAAGATAAAAAATATTTGGATATACTCATCTGCCTCTTCAGCCGTAAGCCAGTAGGTTGACACCATCCAGTCAGCTGCTAATTTACTCTCTGTCTCCCCTACAGGTGTCTGTCTGATGTGCACCGTTCGGGTCTACCTGACAGTGGCGCAAACCAGGCCTCAAAAGCAGACCTCATGTGGAAGGTCAAGTACTCCTTGTCGGGATATGATTTGAAGTATCTGGGGGACACGCAACAGGTAACTGAGGCACTACTCTCTTCTGAACATGCACTCTTTTTGCAAGGGTTCATTTTCTCTCAATAATTTGATTTTATCTTGGTATTTTTCTTTCTTATCAAAGGACGCACACAAGTTACTTGTGAATATGCTGTGCCAGCTGAAGGAGGAGGGCATGATTCTGAAGACACTCGGGGTGAACTATACCTGCCCTGTTTCCCAGCTGGAGTTCCAGCTTGTCTCAGTGCGCACATGTACCAGGTAAGAGCTCCCATTGGTTGTAATGTATCTACTGGTAACATGATCTTTCTTCAAATGATATTACAAAACACATGGCATAACATTGTAGAGACCTGAAGCAGAAACCTGATGCATTTTTCTTGTCTTTGTCCTGCTTCTGAAGCTGTGGGCGCGAGTCGTCCACCAAAGAGGACTACAATCACCTCTCATTGGACTTCAGCTCTGAGCGCACCTTGCTAAGCAGCCTTGCACTCACTTTCAAAGTCAGCACGTAGGGTTTAGCCCTGGGTGTAGAGACTAACACCCAGGGCAAGCTGCCCACTGTCTCAGAATACGGTGTCTTATTATTGTAGTGGTATCACTCATTTTGTAATGCTTTTGTTTCTAACCCAGAGAGAAAAGGTTGAATTCACATGTGCAGGCTGCAAGGGCCTCCACGCCTCAAAGGTGGAGCAGTTCCACACACTGCCTCTGTGAGTTGCTCCTTTATAACCTCTCTTAGAACTGGCAGTATTTAATGAAATGAGTGGTCATTGTGTCCTGAGCATTTAGGATTAATTACTTCCTGAGCAGGTTGTAGGACTTAGGGATGTGCACCACCGAACAAATTTCACTCATCTGTTATTTGTTGACTGGTTTCATTGTCTGTCTGTTCTTCTCTGTCTCTGAGCAGTGTGCTGGTTCTGCATCTGAAGAGGTTTGGAGGACCTGGGGGGTTGGAGAAGCTGGAGGCTCCTCTTTTGTTTCCTTCGGAGCTGAGGCTCTCCACCTTCTGTGGGGACACGGTGCAACCCTTGCACAGTGCCACCCCACAGGCCTTCACCAACCAGACCCCCAATATCCAGGTGTCCATCCACCAGACCCTCGCCAGCCAAGTCTCCAACCCACCTGGAGAGGCCAAAGATAGCCCCCTCTGCTGTTCAGGTAGGTCATGGCATCACAACACTCTTCTTGTTCCAACACCACACAAGCCACACTCTCCCAAAACGGTCCTGCAGACAGAGAAGCTAGAAGCTGCAAATTTAAAATGTTTCTCAGACATCGTCAGTGATGTACGGAAGCTGTTTTAGACCAAAGCAATTCAGACAAGCGACCATGTTTTCACAGCTCTTTATATGTATATTTGACCCCTCAGATTCAAATGACCAGGAACCAGGGAAAATGCTGTGGACAGCCTCAGTGGTGAGGAGAGATAGAGAGTGAAACCAGTGAAATATAAGTTATGACAGAACACTGAGATAGTTATGAGGAGTACATGATATAGTAGACCTGCAGTCGACGAGTAGTGTAGTGAACTGTAGACAGTGTGGTGGACTGTAGGGGAAATGAGAATCCAATGATTAATGTGTTTTCTTACAGAAGCAGCCAGTGAAGTCAGTGAATGGCTACTACCAGCTGACTGGCGTAGTCTCTCATTTGGGAGGCTCCGCAAACTCTGGTAAGTAAAATACCTTAAAACACACACATGCAGATGCACAGTACATATGGCATAGGCTGAATCCCAAATCACTCCCTTCTCCTCGGCCCTCAATTTGCGCATTCACGTGCGCCTCTGCCATATAAACAAGTATCCAGGGTTAAGGCCGGGGATAATAATAATTTGTCGACTGCAAATTGACCTTAAGAAGCCCAAACAGATATTATATTTGACTATTTCCAAACCTTGCTTACATTTGTGTACAATCACGTATATCTCTTTATTGTGCGTGGGAATAGTTGGAACAGATTTCCAAAATGAAAATCACCTGGAACTGATTTGCTGGTGTTTTTACAGTCTTTTAACAATTATATATTATTTTAGTTAGAAAACATGGTGGGGCCAAATAAAATCACCCGTGGGCCAAATTAATCCCACGGGCCGCCAGTTGGGGGAACCCTGGTGTAGGGGATAATTAGACCCTCAAATAGCTACTTCGGCTAAGTGAGCAAGGCTGCAGGCTTCAGAGCGAAGTGCCATCCCGATAAGCAATATGTTTAGAGTTCACGCAATTTAATCCAAAGGAATGGAGAGGCATGCCTAATTATATACCACGTGTATTTCTTTCTCTGATTTCCAAACTTGACACATGTAACAGATAAAATACCTTTCAAATGAACTGTTTAAATCAAATCAAATGTATTTATATAGCCCTTCTTACATCAGCTGATATCTCAAAGTGCTGTATAGAAACCCACCCTAAAACCCCAAACAGCAAGCAATGCAGGTGTAGAAGCACGGTGGCTAGAAAAAACTCCCGAGAAAGGCCAAAACCTAGGAAGAAACATGTGGGGTGGCCAGTCCTCTTCTGGCTGTGCCGGGTGGAGATTATAACAGAACATGGCCAAGATGTTCAAATGTTCATAAATGACCAGCATGGTCGAATAATAATAAGGCAGAACATTAGAAACTGGAGCAGCAGCACGGCCAGGTGGACTGGGGACAGCAAGGAGTCATCATGTCAGGTAGTCCTGGGGCATGGTCCTCCGAGAGAGAGAAAGAAAGAGAGAATTAGAGAACGCACACTTAGATTCACACAGGACACCGAATAGGACAGAAGAAGTACTCCAGATATAACAAACTGACCCTAGCCCCCCGACACAAACTACTGCAGCATAAATACTGGAGGCTGAGACAGGAGGGGTCAGGAGACACTGTGGCCCCATCCGAGGACACCCCCCGGACAGGGCCAAACAGGAAGGATATAACCCCACCCACTTTGCCAAAGCACAGCCCCCACACTACTAGAGAGACATCTTCAACCACCAACTTACCATCCTGAGACAAGGCTGAGTATAGCCCACAAAGATCTCCGCCATGGCACAACCCAACCAGGGGCGCCAACCCAGACAGGATGACCACATCAGTGAATCAACCCACTCAGGTGACGCACCCCTTCCAGGGACGGCATGAGAGAGCCCCAGTAAGCCAGTGACTCAGCCCCTGTAATAGGGTTAGAGGCAGAGAATCCCAGTGGAAAGAGGGGAACCGGCCAGGCAGAGACAGCAAGGGCGGTTCGTTGCTCCAGAGTCTTTCCGTTCACCTTCCCACTCCTGGGCCAGACTACACTCAATCATATGACCCACTGAAGAGATGAGTCTTCAGTAAAGACTTAAAGGTTGAGACCGAGTTTACGTCTCTGACATGGGTAGGCAGACCGTTCCATAAAAATGGAGCTCTATAGGAGAAAGCCCTGCCTCCAGCTGTTTGCTTAGAAATTCTAGGGACAATTAGGAGGCCTGCGTCTTGTGACCATAGCGTACGTGTAGGTATGTACGGCAGGACCAAATCAGAGAGATAGGTAGGAGCAAGCCCATGTAATGCTTTGTAGGTTAGCAGTAAAACCTTGAAATCAGCCCTTGCTTTGACAGGAAGCCAGTGTAGAGAGGCTAGCACTGGAGTAATATGATCACATTTTTTGGTTCTAGTCAGGATTCTAGCAGCCGTATTTAGCACCAACTGAAGTTTATTTAGTGCTTTATCCGGGTAGCCGGACAGTAGAGCATTGCAGTAGTCTAACCTAGAAGTGACAAAAGCATGGATTAATTTTTCTGCATCATTTTTGGACAGAAAATGTTATAACACACTCCATTACCCACAAGAGCCTGACCCTTGACCTCATGTCTGTCTTCTTTGTGCCACAGGGCACTACATTAGTGACATCTTGAATGCAAGTGGAAACTGGTTCTGCTGTAACGACAGCCAAGTGTCAATGTCCAATGAAGCCACTGTGCTGAGGACCAGAGCCTGGAGTGCTTACCTGCTCTTCTATATGTTCAAGCCTGTATCTGTGTAGTGACTAGGTGTATTGATACACCATCCAAAGTGTAATTAATAACTTCACCACTCTCAAAGTGATATTCAATGTATGCTTTTTTTTTTTAAAAACCGTTCTACCAATCGGTGCCATTCTTTGCGAGGCATTGGAAAACCTCCCTGGTGTTTGTGGTGTAATTTGTGTTTGAAAATCACTGCTAGATTGAGGGACCTTACAGATAATTGTATGTGTGGGGTACATACAGTTGAAATCAGAAGTTTACATACACCTTAGCCAAATACATTTAAACTCAGTTTTCCCAATTCCTGAAATTTAATCCTAGTAAATATTCCATGTCTTAGGTCAGTTAGGATCACCACTTCATTTTAAGAACATGAATTGTCAGAATGATAGTAGAGAATGATTTATTTCAGCTTTTATTTCTTTCATCACAGTCCAAGTGGGTCAGAAGTTTACATACACTCAATTAGTATTTGATATCATTGCCTTTAAATTGTTTAACTTGGGTCAAATGTTTTGGGTAGCCTTCCACAAGCTTCCCACAATAAGTTGGGTGAATTTTGGCCCATTCCTCCTGACAGAGCTGGTGTAACTGAGTCAGGTTTGTAGGCCTCCTTGCTCGCACACGCTTTTTCAGTTCTGCCCACAAATTTGGAATTGGAAGTATGCTTGGGGTCATTGTCCATTTGGAAGATCCATTTGCGACCAAGCTTTAACTTCCTGACTGATGTCTTGAGATGTTGCTCCAATATATCCACATAATTGTCCTACCTCATGATGCCATCTATTTTGTGAAGTGCACCAGTCCCTCCTTGCAGCAAATCACCCCCACAACATGTTGCTGCCACCCCCGTGCTTCACGGTTGGGATGATGTTCTTTGGCTTGCAAGCCTCCCCCTTTTTCTTCCAAACATAACAATGGTCATTATGGCCAAACATTTCTATTTTTGTTTCATCAGACCAGAGGACATTTCTCCAAAAAGTATGATCTTTGTCCCCATGTGCAGTTGCAAACCGTAGTCTGGCTTTGTCATGGCAGGTTTGGAGCAGTGTCTTCTTCCTTGCTTTGCGGCCTTTCAGGTTATGTCGATATAGTCCTCGTTGTACTGTGGATATAGATACTTCTGCACCTGTTTCCTCCAGCATCTTCACAAGGTC
>NW_025745332.1:0-178091 GCF_021184085.1 Oncorhynchus gorbuscha
AAATAGTGTATAAGGGATCATACAAAAGATTTTGCTGTGACTCTTATGTGGATGATGTTAAAAATATTTGTTGGTCTGATGTGATTAATGAGGAGCATCCAGACGCTGCACTTGATGAATTTATGAAAATGCTTCTTTTAATTATTGATAAACATGCACCTGTTAAGAAATTGACTGTTAAGTGTTAACTGTTATGGATTGATGAGGAATTGGAAAAACAATGGTTGAAAGAGATGGGGTAAAAGGAGTGGCTAATAAGTCTGGCTGTGACTCTATGTGACTAAACTCAGCAAAAAGAAAAATAACTTTATTATGAAGCCAAGATCAATGATATAAAGAATGATGGAAATAAAACTTTGGGAGTACTTTAAATGAAATTACGGACAAATTCAACTCCATCTTTCATCGAGTCAGGTGGATTATTCAACACAAAACCATTTGATGTTGCCAGTTATTTTAATGATTATTTCATTGGCAAACTTAGGCAGGATTCAAGAAAGCGTACAGTATTACATAGAGTCCTTATTGCATGGAACTTCCTTCCATCTCATATTGCTCAAATAAACAGCAAACCTGTTTTCAAAACACAGATAAACACCTCGCAGCACAACGACTCTCCCCTATTTGACCTAGATTTGTGAGTGTGTGTGTATGCATTGATATGTAGGCTAGCTGTGCCTGTATGTAGTTCTGTCCTTGAGCTGTGCTTGTCTTTTGATGTTCTGTATTAGGTCATTCTGTATTATGTCTCATGTTTTGTGTGGACCCCAGGTAGTGCAGCTGCTGCCTTTGCAACAGCTAATGGGGATCCTAATAAAATACCAAGTACCGAATGTGTGATAGTCATACTGCATATTTATTTTCTACAACTCTTTGCGTACACGCTGCGTGAAACCACATACAGTACATGTGGAAAGTACACCCCATAATGACAAAGCAAAAAAAGGTTTTTAAAATGTTTGCGAATGTGTTAAATTAAAAAGAGGAATACCTTATTTACAAAGTATTCAGACCCTTTGCTATGTTACTCAAATTGAGCTCAGCTGCATCCTGTTTCCATTGATCAACCTTGAGATGTTTCTAAAACTTGATTGGAGTCCACCTGTTGCAAATGCAATTGATTGGACATGATTTGGAAAGGCACACACCTGTCTATATTAGAGACAGGGTTGTGTCGAGGCAGAAATCTGAGGCACACATTTTATTCAGCTTTGTTCAATTGTATTCTTCATACTATAAAATAATGACACGGAATAACAAGTCAATCTTTTCTGCTAAATGAACTAGTGCAGCCCATAGCCATTTGGCATAGACATTTACATTTAAGTCATTTAGCAGACTCTCTTATCCAGAGCGACTTACAAATTGGTGCATTCACCTTATGACATCCAGTGGAACAGTCACTTTACAATAGTGCATCTAAATCTTAAAGGGGGAGGGGGGGTGAGAGGGATTACTTATCCTATCCTAGGTATTCCTTAAAGAGGTGGGGTTTCAGGTGTCTCCGGAAGGTGGTGATTGACTCCGCTGTCCTGGCGTCGTGAGGGAGTTTGTTCCACCATTGGGGGGCCAGAGCAGCGAACAGTTTTGACTGGGCTGAGCGGGAGCTGTACTTCCTCAGTGGTAGGGAGGCGAGCAGGCCAGAGGTGGATGAACGCAGTGCCCTTGTTTGGGTGTAGGGCCTGATCAGAGCCTGGAGGTACTGAGGTGCCGTTCCCCTCACAGCTCCATAGGCAAGCACCATGGTCTTGTAGCGGATGCGAGCTTCAACTGGAAGCCAGTGGAGAGAACGGAGGAGCGGGGTGACGTGAGAGAACTTGGGAAGGTTGAACACCAGACGGGCTTCGGCGTACTGGATGAGTTGAAGGGGTTTAATGGCACAGGCAGGGAGCCCAGCCAACAGCGAGTTGCAGTAATCCAGACGGGAGATGACAAGTGCCTGGATTAGGACCTGCGCCGCTTCCTGTGTGAGGCAGGGTCGTACTCTGCGGATGTTGTAGAGCATGAACCTACAGGAACGGGCCACCGCCTTGATGTTGGTTGAGAACGACAGGGTGTTGTCCAGGATCACGCCAAGGTTCTTAGCGCTCTGGGAGGAGGACACAATGGAGTTGTCAACCGTGATGGCGAGATCATGGAACGGGCAGTCCTTCCCCGGGAGGAAGAGCAGCTCCGTCTTGCCGAGGTTCAGCTTGAGGTGGTGATCCGTCATACACACTGATATGTCTGCCAGACATGCAGAGATGCGATTCGCCACCTGGTCATCAGAAGGGGGAAATGGAGAAGATTAATTGTGTGTCGTCTGCATAGCAATGATAGGAGAGACCATGTGAGGTTATGACAGAGCCAAGTGACTTGGTGTATAGCGAGAATAGGCGAGGGCCTAGAACAGAGCCCTGGGGGACACCAGTGGTGAGAGCGCGTGGTGAGGAGACAGATTCTCGCCACGCCACCTGGTAGGAGCGGCCTGTCAGGTAGGACGCAATCCAAGCGTGGGCCACGCCGGAGATGCCCAACTCGGAGAGGGTGGAGAGCAGGATCTGATGGTTCACAGTATCGAAGGCAGCCGATAGATCTAGAAGGATGAGAGCAGAGGAGAGAGAGTTAGCTTTAGCAGTGCGGAGCGCCTCCGTGATACAGAGGAGAGCAGTCTCAGTTGAATGACTAGTCTTGAAACCTGACTGATTTGGATCAAGAAGGTAATTCAGAGAGAGATAGCGGGAGAGCTGGCCAAGGACGGCACGTTCAAGAGTTTTGGAGAGAAAAGAAAGAAGGGATACTGGTCTGTAATTGTTGACATCGGAGGGATCGAGTGTAGGTTTTTTCAGAAGGGGTGCAACTCTCGCTCTCTTGAAGACGGAAGGGACGTAGCCAGCGGTCAGGGATGAGTTGATGAGCGAGGTGAGGTAAGGGAGAAGGTCTCCGGAAATGGTCTGGAGAAGAGAGGAGGGGATAGGGTCAAGCGGGCAGGTTGTTGGGCGGCCGGCCGTCACAAGACGCGATATTTCATCTGGAGAGAGAAGGGAGAAAGAGGTCAGAGCACAGGGTAGGGCAGTGTGAGCAGAACCAGCGGTGTCGTTTGACTTAGCAAACGAGGATCGGATGTCGTCGACCTTCTTTTCAAAATGGTTGACGAAGTCATCTGCAGAGAGGGAGGGGGGGAGGATTCAGGAGGGAGGAGAAGGTGGCAAAGAGCTTCCTAGGGTTAGAGGCAGATGCTTGGAATTTAGAGTGGTAGAAAGTGGCTTTAGCAGCAGAGACAGAGGAGGAAAATGTAGAGAGGAGGGAGTGAAAGGATGCCAGGTCCGCAGGGAGGCGAGTTTTCCTCCATTTCCGCTCGGCTGCCCGGAGCCCTGTTCTGTGAGCTCGCAATGAGTCATCGAGCCATGGAGCGGGAGGGGAGGACCGAGCCGGCCTGGAGGATAGGGGACATAGAGAGTCAAAGGATGCAGAGAGGGAGAAGAGGAGGGTTGAGGAGGCAGAATCAGGAGATAGGTTGGAGAAGGTTTGAACAGAGGGAAGAGATGATAGGATGGAAGAGGAGAGAGTAGCGGGGGAGAGAGAGCGAAGGTTGGGACGGCGCGATACCATCCGAGTAGGGGCAGTGTGGGAGGTGTTGGATGAGAGCGAGAGGGAAAAGGATACAAGGTAGTGGTCGGAGACTTGGAGGGGAGTTGCAATGAGGTTAGTGGAAGAACAGCATCTAGTAAAGATGAGGTCGAGCGTATTGCCTGCCTTGTGAGTAGGGGGGGAAGGTGAGAGGGTGAGGTCAAAAGAGGAGAGGAGTGGAAAGAAGGAGGCAGAGAGGAATGAGTCAAAGGTAGACGTGGGGAGGTTAAAGTCGCCCAGAACTGTGAGAGGTGAGCCGTCCTCAGGAAAGGAGCTTATCAAGGCATCAAGCTCATTGATGAACTCTCCGAGGGAACCTGGAGGGCGATAAATGATAAGGATGTTAAGCTTGAAAGGGCTGGTAACTGTGACAGCATGGAATTCAAAGGAGGTGATAGACAGATGGGTAAGGGGAGAAAGAGAGAATGACCAGAGATGAGGATCCCGGTGCCACCACCCCGCTGACCAGAAGCTCTCGGGTGTGCGAGAACACGTGGGCGGACGAAGAGAGAGCAGTAGGAGTAGCAGTGTTGTCTGTGGTGATCCATGTTTCCGTCAGTGCCAAAAAGTCGAGGGACTGGAGGGAGGCATAGGCTGAGATGAACTCTGCATTGTTGGCCTCAGATCGGCAGTTCCAGAGGCTACCGGAGACCTGGAACTCCACGTGGGTCGTGCGCGCTGGGACCACCAGATTATGGTGGCTGCGGCCACGCGGTGTGGAGCGTTTGTATGGTCTGTGCAGAGAGGAGAGAACAGGGATAGACAGACACATAGTTGACAGGCTACAGAAGAGGCTACGCTAATGCAAAGGAGATTGGAATGACAAGTGGACTACACGTCTCGAATGTTCATAGTCCAAAGGACTTAACATAAGGACAACTCAGAGTATGCTATTATTTTCCTCTGAAATAGATTACATTTTCTACATTCTTCTTTAGACCGGTTTAAAATAAATAATGGATTTAGGAGGTGTGGAAGCCAGGAGATGCTAAATGTGTATGTTCATTAACTGTCAATTGTCGTAAGGCCGGCAGTTAGTTGCTTGACAATCACTGGCTGACAAAATTTTGTGAAAACCACAGGCCTAGTCTCCACATGTTATTGGATTGTCAACCTTGCAGAACCAAAAATGGGTCTCTGTTGAAGGTTGTGGGTCTTCCAGCAGGACAACAACCCAAACACACATCAAAAAGCACCTAGGAACAAACATTGAACTGTTCTGGAGTGTCCAGCGATGACTCCAAATCCGAATTCCATCAAACCTATGGCGAGATGTGAAAACAGCAGTTAGTGGAAGGCACCACTCGAGTGGGCCAAAGAAGAAGCTCTTTTATGGCTACAAGAAGGCACTTTTTTTTTAATCTCAATTATTAGTTCCTGGGTGCCATTTTGTTTTAGTTAGCTTAATTAGGCTAACATTGTATTTTTTTTAATGGTTCTGAAATGGGGAATTATTTTAGAAAGGTACAGGGGTGCCAATATATTTGGCCACCACTATTTTAGTACTAGACTTAGGTTATTTACTGTTTTGTGATTGTAAGTAACTATGTTCCATTGAGATTTGGATAGTATTATTTACTAGGGCTGGGAATGGCCAGTCACCTCACGATACAATATTATCACAATATTTAGGTGCCGATACGATGATGTATTACCATTTTCAGAATGATATTTGTATTGCGATTCAATACTATGATTTTGAGATTCCATGGTCCAAATATAGTGCTCACTATATGTCTGCTGCAGAGGGACAAGAGAGAGCCATGAGAAAGTTAGTTTTGATCAGTCATGGAAATAAAAGCTCCCTATTTAAAAAGTAGATGGAGAACAAGCTATGAAGGAAAAACACAGAAGTTTTGGTGCAAAAATAATATTGCGATATTGTCAAAATAATACTATACTATATATTGTCAAAAATAATATCCCGAAATGTAACTATCCCCCCCCACACACCACCTTCTTGCTTCATGTCCTTGTTATTGTGGCTCTAAAGTACACAAAATACATGTTTATATGTTCCTATATTTGCATTGTACATTGTGAATAAAATACAAGACAACATACCCGTAGGGGAGTTTAGAATCCCTACATGTGTTTTCCTTTCATAAACCATCCCTGTAATGTTAAATTAATGGATTCAAATAAGATACTCAAAAGCATAACATATGAAAATAATGTATAAGAATGTCTGGGCTTAACTAAAGCTTCTCTTGGTTGCAGTGTGGCGACCCGTTCAAAGACGAAAACCTTGTCGTCCTCAACGGGACCAAGGAAGAGGTGGAAAAACTGAGGGAGAAAATGGAGGAGAAGAGGGCCAAGGCCAAGGCAACAAAGGTACACATTTGTAGAGTTTTCTAATAAAAAATGTAGACATGCATTGATGTCAGTGAAAAATGTACTTATTGTAAGTAGAAGTAAAGATTCTCCAGATTCTCCCCTTACCGGTTATGTCAGTTACTTTTTGTGTCGGTAAAATGAATTGTGCGGGAAATGGCGGTGGAAACGACTTTATTAGCAAATATTGATATAATAACAAATCATATTGACGTAAACTTGGAGTCATGTGGCGATATGTCATGTGGTCCTCCCACTACGATTTGGGAAAGCATGCAGTTTATTAGGATACATAACTTTTTGTGTTTTTTTATCATAAACTTCACATGGTGGTGAATGTGCAAGTTGATGCGCTTGATGCTCCTTTCCAATAAATATCCAGGGTCTTATTCTGGTGACATTATGATCCATGCTTGGCTGCCGTTTTAACAAATACAAATAATATCACTCTTATCCATAATCTCATAATGTAGGTAGCCTACCAGCACTGTATCTGCGAGCTGTTGGCTAGAGCGCATATGCCAAGACCAGAGTGGGCACATTTTCTAAACAAGTTTTTGTGACTAAACCATCAGTAGAGTTGAAAATGTGATGGAAACCCATTTAACTTGTATTTTTCATTCGGTGCATGGGAATTTAGCAACAAAAGTCATTTTGTATGTGCACTATGTCATCACGCAGAGCCTTTTATCCGCAAAAGGTCAGTTTGGTGGAAACAAGTCTCTGGTGGGAAAATGTCCATATTGTTTGATGCAGATTCAAGAATATTTGCATGAAAATCTGTCGTCAATTGGATGGAAACCTAGCTAATGATCTTTTTTTTCTAGAAACCAAAGAAGAACAAAGTTGCAGAGACTGTTGCCAAGCCATCTGACTCAAAAGGTAGGAAGTGACGATGATGCTTGACAAATATCATATTTTGGTTTTATATACACACAGGCAGAAATTGGTGCAACCAGTTTGCAGAATGAATTACAGTTTTGCTTTTCTATATTGGTATTGCCCCCCGCCTAGCTCAGTTGCCACCCACTTAAAATAATTTGGACTTTCAATAGAATTGAATAACATTTTTGGGATACCCATGTAGCGCTCCTGACAAATTGTTTTCTCAATTACAATTGAAATCTATGGGAAACACAGGTGTAAATACCATTAAAAAACCATAACATGCCAATCACATCAACCTTCAGTCATCTAAGGTTATGTCTGACGGGGATCTACATAGTGATGGAAAATATGTCCACAACGGCCAATGACATGAGCTAGCAAAATAACCATGCAAAGCTTGACCTTATTAGTTGCTCAAACACCAATTGCTCATATTTGTTTTGGCTGCTTTTGATTGCGTAATAGAACACATTTACATTGTATTATGTAGACTTGGGCTAAACGGCACCCTATTGCCTATGTATTGCACTTATTTTGACCAGGGCCCATACGGCTCTGGTCAAAATTAGAGTACTATGTAGGCAATAGGGTGCCGCTTTGTATTGCATGTATGTGTATAGGTTTGTGTCTTACTGGTTAGTTATTTATTTGATAATGCCCGAGATTATTATTATTATTATTAAGCTGGTGTTTGGAGGATATGTTGTAGAGGGCCGGCAAACCGTGACAATATATCCTCCAAACACCTGCTTCGAAGGCATTATCGCTTTTATACACTGGGTTACCAACATATTCAAATAATGATTTTACATGACGTTAATGAAAATATCTTGATTAATTTTTTTCCATACTATTTCATCCATCCACAATAGTCGCGACACAAATCTAGGGTTGCTACCCAAACCAGATGGACGTTCGTTCTATCGGTTCGAGTTCCAGAGACGCGAACCCAGTCGATGTCTTTTTGTTCTGTACCTATGGCTGCAACCGAGTTGTTCGTTCTAAATGTTCCAATGCCATACTGGCTGGCAACATTCTAATCCCATGCTTGCTAGCTAGCCAACTACAGCTAATTTACAGTAATGTCAAACATTGCAGCCAAGAATAACAGCAAAGTAGCTGCATTTGCGTGTGTTTAAGCTGTTTTGAAGTGATATTTATTTAAATACAGTGTATTCGGAAAGTATTCAGACACCTTGACTTCAAGGGGTCTGAATGCTTTCCGACTGCGCTGTACATACAAAGCAATGAGCTAACGATGTGCTATTTCCCCCCGTGCAAAAAAATATGCTCTCTCTTCAGGACAGTGTTGTTCAGAGAAGCTAGCCAACAATACAGCTAACACAGTTTCAAACTGGAGCTGGAAAAACCGCAAACGAGCTGCACTTTGTTTTGTTTGTCCTGTTTTCTATTAAAAGGTCTTTGTATATATCTATAAAAATTATACTGATTCATGATTTCAACTGGCTGAGAAAAGCTGCCTGCCTGTCTTATCCCGCCAGCTGTTCATTACTATGGGACAGCTGCCGATCTAATTTGAATATTGAAACAATGTTGCAAATGTTCGGAGAGACAGAGAGCAAGGTTTATACAAAACTCTGCTGTTAAACTAAATGTTAGTCTAAAAGGAATTAGATCATGTCTAGATTCTTTTTATAGTGGACATCAAGTTTATAAATTGCATAGCTGGGCTGATGAGACAGTGGATTGCGTAGTCAGATGGAACATGGTAAATAGGCATGGTAACTTGTGGACTAGATATCAGCTGGAATGCGCTTTTAGCACATAGTGGTTAGAAACAGAATGTCCATGTTAGCCTTTATGCAACGGGTGGGAATAATCCTGACTTACTGATTGGTTAAAACTGCATTCCGGCCAATGTCCGTTCCACATGTTACCATCCTCCAAACACCGGCTTCTCGGGCATTGTCACTTAAATATTGCACTCAAACTAACTTATAGCTTCAATGAGAAAATGTCTTGATCTGAGGTAGATGGATGTTCGTCAGGTCAACATTTGTTTTGACCCACTCCAGCCTACTTTGATTAGCTTTTGGAACATACAAAATGTTCAAATAATTCATCATATTCACACTATTGTAAAAGATTGTACCTCTCTTTTCAGACAGACAGGAGCTTCATGAAATGTTTTGGAAACATTCTGTTTTTCTCCCCAAAATGCCAGAGTGTTATAGATGTTTGTTAAAACGTTCTATGTATTTCTTGTTACCATTCATCTCTTTTGTTCCTATATAGAAAATCCAGAGTCCACTGAAACTGTTTCTTCAGAGGGTCAAACTTCAACACAAAATGGTGGAGACAACAGCCAGCCAGGTATTTGTGGTTTATTTGACTAGGAAGGGATACTTCAGGATTTTGAGGCCTTTTATCTACTTCCCCAAGTGTCAGATGAGCTCATGGATACCATTTATGTCTCTGCATCCAGTATGAAGGAACATAGAGGTAGTTTCACCAGCCAATGCTAACTAGCATTAACTTAATGACTGGAAGTATATATGGTATGTACTAGCATGTTGCCAGTTACTATAGACTGCCAGTCATTGCGCTAATTCTAGTTAGCAATTGCACTAACGCTAGATCTTGCCTTTCAGACACTATAACCTCTCCATACAGTTCATAACTCAGCAGCATGATGTTTCTAACGTTATAACTGTCATTGTAATATTGAGGAAAGCATTAAAACCTTAAAGTGTGTGTGTGTGTGTGTGTGTGTGTGTGTGTGTGTGTGTGTGTGTGTGTGTGTGTGTGTGTGTGTGTGTGTGTGTGTGTGTGTGTGTGTGTGTGTGTGTGTGTGTGTGTGTGTGTGTGTGTGTTTGGGTGTGTTTGGGTGGGGGGGTTGAGATAGGCAGAAGACCAATTTCCATTTGGCACCAAAAAAATTATATTTTATTTTATCCAATTAATGGTAATTTTGTCTTCTCCTGCTAGCAGTCCCTGAACCCCCTGCTTCTTCCAGCACCAAGGTGGTTACACCCTCGGCGGCAACCGGAAGCAAGAGGTCCATCCAGACCATGGAAGAGAAGTCGGAGACCTACAAATCTCTCTTCACCAGCCACAGTTCAGCCAAACGCACCAAAGACCAGACGTCCAACTGGGTCACCCACACCCCCTACCATTTCTAAATTACTTCACCTCCCCTAGATCACCACCAAGTGGTCATGACAGGCAACACACAACCAGATTGTGTATTTGAAGGGTATCTATAAAAGGTTATTAATAACACATTCATATAACCCATACTTAACACATTCATAAGAAGTATGTGAGCATTTCATAAATGCTTATGCCAACAACCGCAAGTTGATAAGTCGCATTACTGCATTTCTGTGACGAAGGCAATATCAGCTTGCTACTGCTTATGAATGTGTAATATGAGGGTTATGAAGCTTATGTCGGCATCCTTCAAGTAAAGTCTTAAGGAAGTTGACATTTTTCTTATAGGTATTCTTGGCTCAGGTTAATGAATCAATAGCCTATAGGAAGCACTATTAAATGCTCCTTTTTCTAGGAATGGCTGTAATATATGTAGGTCTTATCTAGGTATGGATAGGTGTAGATTTGGCAAGTCATTATGGTTTGCTATGCAATATGACATATACATGTTTTGAAATTATATCACAAGGGCCTAGTTAATTTTTTTTGTATAGGAAGTGGAATAGTGAGTGTTTTTGTAGTGTTCATTCAAAACATGCTTTCAATAAGCTCATTACTTATGTCTATACTCAATTTGAATGTTTCCTCCAAATAGCTTGTCACCCACCACCCATCAAAATATAGATGGGAGAAAAGTTGTTTTATTCACATGTGCATATTTCATTTTTATTTAAATATTTACCTTTTGATATACTTTTTCCCACTTTGTTTGGGTTGAGGGTTGAACAAACATATGTCAAAATAAAGACTATGTCCTTTTACTTAAAAAATGCATTATTTTTTATATGGAACAACATTATTCTAGTGTGTACAAGTAAAGGTGCATTAGGTCGACTCAATACGGGATTTGTTGTCCCTTTCAATTTGTATTTTGGGTGTGTCGCCAAACTACTGCTTTTTTTAACTGTATATTGTAACTACTGTACCTCACCTTTTCATGACACTGCAGGTGTTTTTCAGGTTTAAGAGTGGAATTATAGGATTTAAGGTATATTTGGATTTCAATTATATTAGCTTACTTTTAGTACACGACCATGAAAGTGTAAATGAACCCAAAAGAGAGCAAATTGCAAATGTCATTTAAGTCACATGAAGGTGTCAAGGCTTTAATAATTCATGTCACAAGATGGCAGCAGAGTTGTAACTTTGCCTTAGATTCTACTTAAGAGTAGTATAATTCTAGAACTCTACTCTGCGGATAACTAGATTATATTAATTTAGGATATGACCACTGGAAAAAGTCGCATTGGAGAATTCTGTTTCTCATGCAAGTAAATTAATTAAATACATTGTGTGTAGGCCTACTCTTTTGAGGAAAGCTCCTCAACGTTTCAATTTGATGTAGCCTATGCCCTAAAGGCCTGTCTACATACTCTGAGCTTTAATTCTCATTCTTCCCAAATCCCATGCCCTTGTAAAAAAAAACTTGTATTTTCTTCTTAATTATTAGGCATTTACATATAACCATCTTCATGTAGTCCTCAAATATGGATTAAACTGAAATAGGGCGACCATGCATTTATTCTCATGAGTTCATTCACATGACATTTTCACGGTACATAGTTTATACATTGACAGTCAAGAGAAAACATATTTTCTTTCAACGCAATTCTGCAAAAATAAATGCAAACAGTATAGGCAAATGATTAGTCGTATGATTATGTGCATTGTGAAACTTTGAAGGAAAGCCAGGCTATGCATTTTTGTTAGCCTTCAGCAGTTCATTGGACGAAAATTCGAATGCGTCAATGTGTTGTAGTAGGTAGTAAGTAGTGTAGTTGACAGGTATTTCGCTATAGGCTATTTTTATCCTCTGGCATTTGACTTTGAAAATGCGACAATTTAAGGATATATATTTGAATCTATCTACCCTACACACGTTTACGATAGTCTAAACAATACATGTGATGTTAATATGGGACGGGGTTAAATTAGTCCAGTGGTTTAGGCTCAAAGAATCCCCACAATAAATTGTATTAGAACATTGAGCTGTAGTTGATCGAAAAGGAAAGAAACGAAAATGAATGGGCCTAAGCCTATATTGACAGCTCCTCAAATGGTTTACAAAATGATTTATTCGATGAATATACACTTTCATAAGTAAGATTTTACTCTGCAATGTGTAGATTCAACAGCAATACAATTTCAGAGAGATGTAGGAAAGTCTAACCGCGTCAGAGTAGTTTACAACTGGAATTTGCATAGGCCTTCACTCAGGTGTATTACCATGTAGGGCGCATGCGCATTCCAAGAAAACCAGGTGAAATCAGCAATTTTGACTACTTGCGAATTCACTCATTCGTAGCCACATCACTGGAATTATACCGCGTTCCTTGCAGATGTCTTTACTGGAGAGGCTAGACTGGCGGGTAAGCGAATGCATGTTTTTCTTTATTGTGTTATTTAAATACATTAATGGGTTATTCATTGTCTATCTTTCGACCTAAGTCAGCTCATTAATTGTAGGTTATAGTGTTTTAGCACCTTTGAAATAGGCTACTCCGCGGTGTTTGATAGTGGCTGCTAAATATGCTATTTGAATTCATTATTAAAGACCATAATTATGATCATATCAATCAAGCAAATGTATTTATAACGCCATTTTTACATCAGCCGATGTCACAACGTGACAATAGACCATATAACGTTGATCCATTAAAATAAGGTGCTCCTCGAGTGCCTCACGATTTAGGAATTTGAAATCATGCAGAAGATAAATAGTTTAGGCCTGAATTTTCTATACACCTGGTCACTATACACATAACTTGTGTGACTTAAAAATACGTGACCAACGGCGACTAAGATTCATAGTTCATATTGGCAACTGGTTTTCTGATAACTTGGCTTGTACTATTCATTTCAAGAACATTATGTATTCTGGTTTTCACAATACTCAGTAGACCAAATCTGCTCCATATAATAACATCTACTATTATAGACTACTCTAGATAAATGGTTCAATAATAAAATACTATACAAACAAATTTCAGTTAGGCTACTTAGAGATTGCGCATGTGCTTCAAAATTGATAATTTGTCTCGGAATTTCTTAGTTGCACATAGGCTATATAGCCTACACGAACTAGCTTCTTCAGTGTGATAGATAATATTAGCATAATTCAACTCTTTATTTTTCTATTTCGAACGCGCATTTCATTTTCACGTTAAACCACTTGGCCCATGTGACACCTAACGTATTGCTAATTGATTTAATGGATAACGATTTACTTTACAAGTGTCTATTCTATCAATAGTCCCTGTTTAAACGAATTGGTCTTGCCATGATAGTCATTTAATTTTTTAAATAAAAAAAACTGTTCACAACACAACGGCAAGGCTCCTCTTGCGTGTCTAACCTCGTTTACTCTACAACGGCGATGTAAAGATGCCTTCATTAATTAGTGAGCGTTCATTTCTGGTTTATATCCCATCACGCACAGAAGAACCACACGCAGCTTACAGCCACCGCATCGTTCACGGATGAGTTGATCTTCGTTACCCAATTTGAATTGTTTCCCAGAGACGATGATCACATGCGCGCAACAGGCAAAGAATCGCATTCCCCAAACCTTGATGATACATTTAGACACCTGTATTGTTCTCCCATGCATATAAATGATTATCAGACAGAAAATGATTCACACCGTTAAGTTACTGCTGTAGCCTATCTCTAGGACTCATTATATTTCACAATAATATTGGAAACTTAACAATTAAAAGAAAATCCCAAGCATAAGTGTAGGCCTATTGTGTTTAAAACACAAACGTCCTTGTCCTTGAAGTAATGCATATCAACACATCAAAGGGAACCTTTATTTTGGATATTGCAGTGCTCCACCATAAATGTTAATTCAACTTTTTCGTTGAGATCCCTCGTGCTTCGAGGTTTCGAGAAGAAATATGCTATTAAGCCTTGGGTCTTTGAGGTTTGTGAAGGCACCAAACTACAACGTGAAGCTCCGTAATGTAACTATTCATAAGTAAGTGTAAGTAGGTTTAAGTAAGTGTAAATTATTTAAACAATTAAGTTTAGCATGGAAATCGCAATATTTGATTGATATGAGCGCCTTGAAGCTTGATGTATTAAGCGAAATATGCTAATTCGTTTTTCAGGCTGTTTGCAAGCAATGGTGGTGCGCTTTGCCAGTGAATCCAACGCCTGGTCTCTTCGAATATAAAGTGAGAAAAGTAACAACATTTTGACAGCCCTGCAATGTTATTGGCGTGGATCGCATTGAAGTATACGCGCATAATGTTTTACATTGATTTTCGTATAGGCTATTGTTTTGCAAATGTGCTCATTGCATTGATTATCGTATTGCTTAACATGGTAAAAAATACATAGATTTTCGATTACATTCATAGGCTATAATTGTTATCACTTTTTAAAGCAAGTTTTCCAACTATAATATTAATACATTTAGTTATTCAGACACAATTACCAATAATAAGAGCATAATAATAAAGCAGGCCTGTTATTATTATTATTATTTAATTAATTAAGCTACAGCAAAGTTATCGGAAGTATAATCCTATAATATCTGTGTCATGCGAGCAACTGCAGACGGACAGCAATATGATTGGCTCCAATAATAACCGATAACAACCAATCAGCAAACTTTTATTCTGCCATATTCAAGATGACATCATGACAAAGGCACGCCCCCTAAAAATATCTAACCTATGCAAATTTAGTACACATGCTTCCAAGCGGGTTCAGTAAGGAGAAAAGGTTTGAACATCATCACTTTGTCCGTCAGAGGGAGTCAAGTTTCTTATTCAGCGCTTCTTCCCATATTCACTGAAGAACTGCTTACTGAGTCGTTGGGATGGAAAGGGAACTTGCTTGACAACCGTTTTCACTCAGTTGCTGTTGAGACCTACGTTGATAGTCGCCCGAATCACGCTCAAACGTCAGTGTGCTTCAAGGAACCGCCGCCCTCCTCTCGAGTTGAAGAAGTTGATTCATGATTTCTAGGAAGTACAGTATTACTTCATTTCCTACCTGGATTAACTCGTAGAAAACCATCAATTTACCTGGTCAACCTTGGTGTAAAATTTTGCCTGTCAGAAACTATGCTGTGGAAACTAGCAGATAACGTGAAGTACGAGGACGACTGCGAGGTAAATTCTAGCTATACACATAGACAAACCGCACGACATTAGGCCTGCGTTTCAACAAGGCTAGGATTTATGAAAAAAACATTTTATGAAAATGTTGTGGCCCTCATGCGCTCCATCACACCATCGCATCTGAAATTGGTAGCCAATTTTATGGATCTTTTTTTGCGCGACAATAGCTTTTAGGCAGACTTGATAAAAGCTTTACAGAATGAAAATGATTTTGATGGAACATTTTTTAAATGATAAAGCATTTGGAATAAGACAGATCGGTGGTCGGTTTATGCTATTTTCGTTGTCACTATTTGCTTTTATGGAATTCATATTAAATGCAAGTTCAAGTGCATTAGGGCACCCATGTTTGGTTTTCTGGTTTCTTTGCATTGTCAATATGTTTTTAAATATGCAACATTATTAGATGTCTATAGGCTAATCTCGATGGGCGTTTGACTCTATCCGCAGAATCTCCTCGACTAATGCATTGGCGACTGACGCCATGCAGTTTTGATTTCAGTAAATCACTTTTAGATGAGTCTATATGGATTGTAAAGTACATTTTTTTGTTACACGAGTGGGATTTTAATGAAAGTGGAAAGCTTTTTGATTTATTTAGGTTTATTTCTCTGAGCTAGGCCTAAATCAGGTTATTGTAAATAATTAAAACCAAAATTACAAAATTATTATTGTTATTATTATTATAGGCCCACGTGGGTAGTAAAATAGTTCCCTCCTGTGTGTCTATTGAGAGCTGACCATGGTGACAACAATATCTCAACAGTCCACATAGATTGCATAAACATAAATAATTCAGAAAGTTTTTCAGTTTAACAAAATATGCATTATTAGGCTACTTTGAATACTAAAACAACATGTTACTTTTTCTGAAAAATAGGCTGACCTCCAGAAATTGAGTACTGCAATAAAAAAAAAGTGCCTTATTTCGCCCACTAAATGTGAGCCGAGGCATGACTGTTTAAAACATTTCACTATATAGACCATGCCTTCCTAAACGATGGTGAAAAATACATCTCGATGTCAGGCCTAGCTGTCAACACAGTTGATATTTCTAATTTTGTCGACGATTGTTGATTCACTATGAATTTGGTTGATTGACAAGGGGCACAACTTTTTATAATTTATCTTAATATCATTGTCAACCTTAACGAAAGTCTCTCTGTTCCCAGGAAAGGCACGACGGGAGTAGCAATGGGAACCCCCGGTTACCTCACCTCCCCGCAGTGAGCCAGCACCTTTACAGCCCGTCGCCGTCTCTCTCCCACTCGGCCAACTCAGACTTCCAACCCCCGTATTTTCCACCTCCCTACCAGCCTATATCATACCCCCAGTCCAGTGACCCCTACTCGCACCTCGGCGACCCTTTCAACATCAACTCCATACACCAGTCGTCGAACCAGCAACAATCATGGCCGGGGAGACAGGGTCAAGAAGGACCCCATTCGCGAAGCGGACTCGCTAGTCAGATTCTGGGCCTGGAAGGCGGCTCCTCCGCCTTGAGGAGAGAAGGTTTCCGACGGCCGGAACTGCTACCGCCTCACGCTCATAGCATTGAGTCGTCCGTCATTGGTGATAATATAGGACTGCACGAAATGGGCCATGGCCTGGATGATGTTCAAGTGAGTGATTTCATTGTGATTTTGTTGCTGACTTTAAATTGAAAGAAGCATGACATCTAAAACAATAAAAACATATAGGCATGCAACAAAGGCATGGTTTTTTATTATGGTGTCATGTAATGGATGGAATGGAAATGGCATATTTCATAATGAACTTCCTTGTAAGAATGACCATAACATCACTTATATTAAACTTGTTTTTTTTCAGCATGTAGATGATCACAGTATTATAATGGCAGATCAGACGGTCATCAAAAAAGGTGAGTTTATTTGACTTTCCACATAGCTACTTTACTACTGTATATTAACTCATTTATTAAACTCATTGATAAAATGGTGAAAATGCTTTTACCACTTCAAGACAATACACGTACTGGTTTGTGAGATAGACATGCTTGGTGTATAAGGCACTGGGTGTGCAGTCCGGCATTGGTGTGCAACAGGTAACAAGGATGCAATAGAGAAACATTGAGTGCTATTTCCATGAACTCCATCCCTGAAATTGCTTGTTACTAAGTACATACCTGGAAAAATCTTCTTCAACAAATATTTTGCAATTATTTGTACAGTGATGTCTTTGCATTTGATTATAAAAAATCGGAATGGGAAAGGCTTTTCGCTGTACTTGTTCGTACATACATTGATAATCCCCCGTAGTCACGAGGTGCACTTAACTAAGCCTAGTTTGATCCTCTATGTGTTCTCGTGCTGAGGTCGTTTGAATAGAGCACCGGAAAAATAACCTTTTCAAAAAAATAGCAGGCTATAGCTGACAAGATGTAACTGTGAGGACATTGTGCAATCCTTGAAATCATGTATTGACTGGGGAGAGAGGGGGAGAGAGAAAGAGAGGGAGGGAGAGAGGGAGAGAGGGAGGGGGAGAGAGAAAGAGAGGGAGGGAGGGAGGGGGAGAGAGAAAGAGAGGGAGGGAGAGAGGGAGGGAGAGAAAGAGAGGGGCGGGAGAGAGGGGGAGAGAGAAAGAAAGGGAGGGAGGGAGGGAGGGGGAGAGAGAGAGGGGGAGAGAGAAAGAGAGGGAGGGAGGGAGGGAGGGGGGAGAGTAAAAGAGAGGGAGGGGGAGAGAGAAAGAGAGGGAGGGGGAGAGAGAAAGAGAGGGAGGGAGGGTGGGTCTTTAGAGGCCTACGCCAGTGCATTCGACTCCTTTTGAATTCCAGTTAAAAGCCGCCCAATGGATTGCTCTTCTCGAGACTCGCTGGCTGACTTTCTGCAAAACCAGATTTCGCTGGGGTGTGGTGTCCTACTTGCAATTCAGTCATTTGTTGGGGCATGAAATGTTTTGAATGAGGATTCAGAGTGTCATCTATTGCGCCTTCCTTCAACAGTCTTTCACTCAGAAGAAGGCCATGTTGTGCATTGATTTGAAATCCTGCACCACTTTTGTAACTCAACGAATTTATAGATGTATGTCGATATTGAACGGATCATACGAGTAGTAAATGTATTTTAGGTTTGTTAAAACAACATCACTGTAGATATATAGGTTCAAGAACTGTAATGATAGATAACATTGTTGTGGTATGGTGGGTGGCTACAGTTAGTAGTGTGAATGACATGTCCTTAGCAACATTGGCAAGAATGGTAAAGAGTAGTTGATGTTGTCTTTTCTGTAGTAAAGCCTACGTGTATAATGCTAAACTGCTTGCTCCACAGGATGAAGAATGTGAACAAAAGTATAGTTAATATGATATAAAATAGCCTAATGTGCATGCTCAAGTATTTATTTATGTTTTTAGACAAAGGATTTTGATGGCCATCTAGGCAGTAGAAAGCTTGAATATGATATTTAACCCAGCTATAACCGTTTGTTTAAAAGCTACCTAAATGCTCCTAATGCCTCATTTAGCATACATATGTATTTTTCTCAGTTGCAGGCATTTTGGATTTGAGACACACAATGTAATATTGGTGGACATTGTTGATTTTCAGATTTGAATCAATACGATAATCTGATCAAGCATACAGTATTAAGGAGGTAACAAGTTGTATGATAAAAAAAAATAGTTGTCATTAAAATGTGCAATGGCTCACTTTATTGGCCTTACACTCAAGGGCAGACTGTAGGTAGCCTACAGCCTACTACTGTACATTATTGTAAACGGTGAAAGCAAACCTCCCTCTTAGCTGTTTATCCAATAGATGAGCTCTAAATCATAATTTTGCCCCCCTTTTGTGATTCTTCTCTCAGTACTAGGACTACGAGGGGGCAGGAACTTTGATCGCTTACAGAGGACTTATTATGAGGGGGGCATTCTTGCTGGTGAGGACGAAGGTATATGTAGTGTACTTTGTATGTTTGTCTGGGTGTGACTTGTTTAGTTTGACCCTTGAACTTTTGACCCAAAATGACCACCCAGTTTGCCAGTTGGACAAGTCTTTAGATTAGGTTATTTTTAGCCACTCAATTAGAAGTAGCTACAGACCCTTAAACGTTTAATCCAAAATGGCCGTCTAATATAGGCCCTGTTTCTGTATATAATTCTTCAGATAGGCAAGGCAGGGAGAAGGGATTAATTACTCCTCACCTTCTCTCTCCTTGTCTCCTTCTCAAAACCCATTGGAGGAGAAGGTCAGAGGGGAGGATACTCTGGCGTTCTCATCCAATGGATTTTGAGAAGGAGACAAGGAGAGAGGAGGTGAGGAGTATGCAATTGCAATCTTCCCTCTGTGAAGAAGTATGGAGTAGAGGTGGATGTCATGTCAGTGGGTGGTAGGAATGAGGGGACTTTTAGCTGTGACACCGCAGGAATTATCGTTATCTAGTTAATGGCTACTTAGGGTCTACGTTTTGACTTCCACAAAGTAAACATGTTTGTTGTTTACGTGTAACAGTTCAGTCACCCTGATTTTTTACAAATCATTATGATGGTGTCAAATTTCATAGTTTATTATAAGGAAAAGCATGTTAAAGTTGGAATCCAAGCTGCAGTGTTTGGAGGTTACAAACAGTCTCGATAAGATTTACAACTGTCGGCAGACGCAGCCAGTCTTGATGACTCAACCTGAATTTCTCAAATAAACAGTCTCTTCTCCGAGAACATTTTTACAATGTAGCACAAACTCCAGAAAGTCCAATAATGTTGTCTAGTGTCCGTCTGTCCTCGCTGCAAAGCAAAATTCCCAATGGGACAATACAGATACATTTACCTTGAAACTCCAACTTTTACTCTTACTTTTACTAATCCTACTCTCATTATCATTTCTCTTCACATCTATATTAACCTACACTCATACTAACCACTCCTCTCTCTCCACCCCTTCCCCAGGCCCCATGTCTCTCCCCAAGAGCAACTCACTGGGTCTGCCCTTCCAGAAGGAGTCCCTGCTAGGCATGGTGTCCAACCCCACCGAGGTGTTCTGCTCAGTGCCCGGACGCCTCTCCCTTCTCAGCTCCACCTCCAAGTACAAGGTGACTGTGGCTGAGGTGCAGCGGCGTCTGTCCCCTCCCGAATGCCTCAATGCCTCCCTGCTGGGGGGAGTCCTGCGCAGGTCAGTATTCGCACAACGTCAATCCATTGTGAGATGGTTCTGAGACATTATAAGGGGTGTTAAACATGTATTGCAAAGCATTATAACATCATCATAATACGCTATACGGGTCGGCTTTAAGTTTTCAGTTTTAGCCTGAAGGGTTAAATAAACAAATGCATTATAACTGCATCATAATGCATTATACCGGCAGGTGTTGCCGTTTTTTCATTGTTTTATTAGGTGTAATTGTGAACAATGGCCAATATCTAGTCCGTTAAAATATGGTTCACAGCAGCTCAAAGGATCAGTGATTGTGGTACAGCTGATGTGATGTAGTTAGGAGATCACAGAGAGATGTGCATACAATACGTTTCTCAGTGTACTCTGATGTTGCTCCTGTTTTACAGCTATTGTTAGTGAGCCACTTCCGGTTGCTGGATACTAAACGAGTAAAAGATTGTCGGCCTATATTTAGTTGTACGCTCTTAGCAAAGAAGTTGCTATCACGAACCTAAAAGGGTTCTTCGGCTGCCCCCATTGGAGAAGACTTTGAATAACCTTTGTTGGTTCCAGGTAGAACCCTTTTGGTTCCAAGTAGAACTGTTCTGGTTCTACCTGGAACCTAAAATGGTTTTACCTAGAACCAAAAAGGGTCCGCCAATGGTGGACAGCCGAAGAACCCTTTTGGAACCTTTTTATATAAGAGTGTAGGTCTATACTGTGAAAAGTTAATACCTGCTTCATGGACAGACATTCATTTAGGAAAGTTTAGTGATTCTCTAAAAGCAGATGTGTCGCTGTTCGACTTCATTGTTTGTGTGGAAGCACCGTGACTACCTTTGTACGTGCTCTGCAATTCCGGGTACTTCGCTTTGGGGATATGTTACATCAGAGTAGTTGGCACCAGTATGATAGATAGAGTGTGTTTGTGTGTTGGTGTGTTTGTCTATGAGTTCAGGGGGTGGGGCTATAGGGCTGTTTTAATTGCTGCTGAGCGGTTGACCTTGTGCCCCATATATCAGCAGGCAGTCTGTTGAGGGACTAGGGGTTCGCTCCTGCCTATTTTTGCTGGGAATGCAAGTTTTTTTTAAACTTCCATGTGACCCCGCCAGTGCCACACACACACGCACGCACGTATGCACGCACGCACGCACGCACGCACGCACGCACGCACGCACGCACGCACGCACGCACGCACGCACGCACGCACACACACACACACACACACACACACACACACACACACACACACACACACACACACACACACACACACACACACACACACACACACACACACACACACACACACACACACACACACACACACACACACACACACACACACACACACACACACACACTTAACTAGGTCATGAAGCGATAGGCGAGGGTGTGGAGGGAGCGGGGCAGTCACACACACGCCTCCCCAAAGACACTGTCTCTCACCCGTCACGGAGGGAGTGAAGCCTGCCACTCATGTGGAAAACTGAATTGGCTACAGCGAGTGGGGAATTTTAGTGTGGGTGTGTGATTTCCCATCTATGTTCTTAGGGCGGGAGAAACATAATTTGACTGGAATATTTCCGAGGGCAGGGTCTACAGACCAATCACGGACTACAAAAGGAAAACCAGCCACGTCACGGACACCGACATCTTGCTTCCAGACAAACTAAACACTTTTTCCCACTTTGAGGATAATACAGTGCCACTGACGCCGCCCGCTACCAAGGACTGTGAGCTCTCCTTCTCTGTGGCCGACGTGAGTGAGACATTTACCCTCGCAAAGCTGCCGGCCTAGACGGCATCCCTAGCCACGTCCTCAGAGCATGCGCAGACCAGCTGGCTGGTGTGTTTACGGACATATTCAACGTCTCCCTATCCCAGTCTGCTGTCCCCACATGCTTCAAGATGGTCACCATTGTTCCTCTACCCAAGCTCATCATTAAGCTTGAGGCCCTGGGTCTCAACCCCACCCTGTGCAATTGGGTCCTGGACTTCCTGACGGGCCGCCCCCAGGTGGTGAAGGTCGGAAATAACATCTCCACTTCGCTGATCCTCAACACTGGGGCCCCACAATGGCGCGTGCTCAGCCCCCTGCTGTACTCCCTGTTCACTCATGACTGCGTGGCCACGCACGCCTCCAACTCAATCATCAAGTTTGCAGACAACACAACAGTAGTAGACTTGATTACCAACAACGACGAGACAGCCTTCAGGGAGGAGGTGAGGGCACTCAAGAGTGTGGTGTCAGAAAAACAACCTCTCACTCAACGTCAACAAAACAAAGTAGATGATGGTGGACTTCAGGAAACAGCAGAGAGAGGACCCCCCCTATCCACATCAACGGCACAGCAGTAGAGAAGGTGGAAAGTTTTAAGTTCCTCGGCATACACATCACGGACAAACTGAAATTGTCCAACCACACAGACAGTGTGGTGAAGAAGGCGGAACAGCGCCTCAGGAGGCCGAAGAAATTTGGCTTGTCACCTAAAACCCTCACAAAGTTTTACAGATGCACTATTGAGAGCATCCTGTCAGGCTGTATCACCGCCTGGTATTGAAAGTGCACCGGCCACAACTTTAAGGCTCTCCAGAGGGTGGTGCGGTGTGCACAACGCATCACTAACTACCTGTCCTCCAGGACACCTACAGCACCCGATGTCACAGGAAGGCCAAAAAGATCATCAAGGACATCAACCACCCGAGCCACTGTCTGTTCACCCCGCTACCATCCAGAAGGCGAGGTCGGTACAGGTGCATCAAAGCTGGGACCGAGAGACTGAAAAACAGCTTCTATCTCAAGGCCATCAGACTGTTAAACAGCCATCACTAACACACTGCCTACATACAGACTTGAAGTCATTGGCCACTTTTAATAAATGGATCATTAGTCACTTTAATAATTCCACTTTAATAATATTTACATATCTTGCATCACTCATCTCATATGTATATACTGTATTTTATACCTATAAAAATCTATTGCATCTTGCCTATGCCACTCTGTCATTGCTCATCCATGTATTTATATGTATATATTCTTACTCCATTCCTTTACTTAGATTTGTGTGTTAGGTAGTTGTTGTGAAGTTGCATGTCGCTACACTCGCAATAACATCTGCTAACCATGTGTGTGTGACCAATAAAATCTGATTTGTGTCATAGTGTTTTTTTTTTTAGGTTAGGATGGCACTTTTTCATATGATTTATTTGTTTTCAAAAGTGAATGATGAGGTCTCCTTCAGGGATGGGGGAGACTTCTGCTGCTAGGTTTTCTCAATGTAGTAGGAAGTCTGAAGTTTGGGTGACAGCCCTTACAACATCACTTATTGATGCTTACTTTTCGATTCGTAGAAAAAACATGTAATCACAAATAGCCTATAGAATGGAATATGCTATATTCTTCAGTTGGAGGGACTGTATGACCGTTATGAATTCAGACATTTCTACACGTTAAATGACCCCAATGTGGCCTTGTTCATATGGAAGCAGACATTTGTCAAGTAACGATGATGACACTAACTGTATTTGTCCTTATTTTTCCAACAGAGCCAAGTCTAAAAATGGTGGCCGGTCATTGAGAGAGAAGTTGGACAAGATTGGGCTCAACCTGCCCGCTGGAAGGAGGAAGGCTGCTAATGTCACCCTGCTAACTGCACTGGTAGAAGGTATGCTGCCCTCTTCGTATTTAAAACTGTGGTCATTGAGCCAAAAACATATATGACATCATAGAAATACAATGCATAGAACTCGTCTCCATCTGTACTCCTTGAACAAGTTGGCTCGTCCAAAATGGAGAGCCAATTGAATGAATTGTTGCACATATACAGAGATGTGATAAACAACATATCATCTGGATGTTTTTGTCGTCATCCCATCAGAGATGGTCATTTTGTTTACACCACTTCCACTGGTGTTGTACCATCTATTCATTATATTTATATGGTTAACCTAAACTCTGCGTTTCCGTTACTGTGACATGATTACCTAAATGATTATAATATTGGCTGTATAAAAGTTACTGGAACTTGGCTTTAATAGTAGCGGTGGCTGGTCTTTGTCTTGTAATTTCCCCATTTTTGGTCAAAATGGCAGTGACTTAGCTGATGATTGATTTGGTCTTTCACTACATTTAACTGCCTTTTGAAAATCAAGGAAGCTTTGACATTATCCACCTGGACTGTCTTGGTGACATTTTGAGGTTTACCAAGCAGCTGGCCAAGACCAGTAGAGTAAGAGAATAGGCCTGAAACACAACTTCACAGAGTCCAACCCTTTGTATTACAGCGGTGGCATCATCTAATACAGCACATGTGACCAAAGGACAAAGAAACATTTAGCGTGTAACCTTCCTGTCTTTCAAATCACACAAACTCTTTGAAAGATGTAAAATACTCATCTCCTCAAATCATTTTCAGGGCGAAGTATTTCATGAAGGTTTTTCTTGTGGTTTTTAGGTTGGATAGTCACCTCTTGTCTACTTTTTCATTAAATTCCGTCTTTGACGCTTTCGTCAGTCTTACCTCGGCTAGACAATGTCTAAGCAATGACGCATAGCTGTGTGCCTAGCCGCCCGAAGCCACGTGTAATTTCATTTTTCTCCCCCATATAAACTCTACTCACTATAAATGGAGTGACAGTTCGGTGCAGGGGAATGACTCGGGGCCAGTGTTATTTAGAGACCTTCAAAGTCTGAATTAACGCTTGTTATAACGTGTTTGACTTGCCAGGGGGGTTAACTGACCTTAAAGCCTAGTGTTTCTGAATAGCTACATTCCCCAAGTGATCTGTGTGTCTATCAATAAGTGCCTCTGTTCGGTGCTACAGGCCGTCCGGTTGCAGTTAGCCACATAAGCCCATTAAAGACCATGCAGGAAGTCACCCCTGAAGATGGGATATATTCATCTCAGTGGCACAGCTTCGACCGAGCCAAGAGACTGAGCGCAACTTATTTTTTTTAAATGTTGCACCACTTCAATGTTCCCCTTTCTACATATACTGCCCCTGTGGGATGTGGGATGTCAGCAAGACCACATTCACACTTGTCTCTTAGATAATATTTTTGTATTTTGTGTGTGTGTTTGTTTGTGCGTTTTATGTGTGTGCAACACTTGTGTTTTTGTCTTTATAGGTGAAGCCCTTCACTTGGCAAGGGATTTTGGCTACGTGTGTGAGGCAGAGTTTCCGGCAAAGGCCATCGCTGATTACCTGGGTCGACCACATGTGGAACGCAATGAGGTCAACTCGCGCAAGAACATGCTCCTTGCTGCCAAGTGAGTCTCTCTCTCTCTCTCTCTCTCTCTCTCTCTCTCTCTCTCTCTCTCTCTCTCTCTCTCTCTCTCTCTCTCTCTCTCTCTCTCTCTCTCTCTCTCTCTCTCTCTCTCTCTCCTCCAAATGAAGGGATGTACCCTGCGGGTTTTGAACATATGTGACGTTTTGGACTCGGTTAAAACCTTTTCGAATAGTTTTCAAGCTGCTCTTGATTTATAAAACATCTTGATGTCTTCACTACTTTTAAGATCTCCCAATTTCATAGTGTGTACATGAAACAGTGTGCACATATAAGTGAATCATTGTCACCCAGACATAAATCCAATAGTCCATGTCTGGGTCGTGTACATTCCGTTTCCTTTATCTAATTTCTGTCATCTTAAAAATAAAAATAAAATGTGTGTTTGCGTGTGTGTGTTGGCCATATATTTTTCCACTCTGCTGTGATGTTTCACAAAAATTCTGAACCTTTTGATTCTCATTGTTTCTACAGGATTGTAAAATGAAAGATGAACACCTTTGCTAAGAGTATTATTATTATGATTGATTGACTATGACTTTTCAAATCACCCAGCAGTTCTATTTGCAGAGTTAGCTCCAAGTACATGAGCAGTACCAAAAAAAAGTGATCTAATGATTCTGTCTCTTTGCAGCAAAACCTGCAGTTCTAGGATTGTTGTATCCCCCTTATATATAACTTTCTATTGGTTGCAAGAATTTTGTATAATAATTTAATTTGAAAACAAAGTTTTCAATCCAACGTCGTTTTAAATTCAACGTCGTTTTGTGTATCAGTTCATAGACCGTGTGCCATGGAAAATCTCCTCCCTATTATTTTGCAAACTGTATGTACAAACTTCTGTACATTCTTTGGTCCTTAAATGAAACTGGTATACTTTTTTATTTATCACAATTTTCTTTAGCCAATTTTGGTCTTTAAAGCAGAGCCGACACACAAGTTCTTCACCTTATACCTATATAAATCCAATAGTCTATGTCTGGGTCATGTACATTTCTTTACCTTTATCTAATTTCTGTAATCATTTTCTTATTAAAAGGCAAATCTGTAAGGAGTTCACCGACCTGCTGACTCAGGACCGCTCACCTTTGGGGAACTCGCGGCCGGCACCCATCCTCGATCAGGGAATCCAGAGCTGCCTGACCCACTTCAGCCTCATCACCCACGGATTCGGCTCGCCCGCCATCTGCGCCGCCATGACCTCCCTCCAGAACTACCTAAACGAGGCCCTCAAACAGGTGGACAAAATGTACCTGAGCTCTGGCAGCGACACGCAGGGCTCCTCCGACAACGGTAGCAAATCCTCCGACAAAATGGAGAAGCACAGGAAATGAGGAAATGCTCTCACATTGGACTGTATAGCCCCCCCTTTCTCCTTTGGACTATTTTGACGTCCTATTTAGTAGCGAAATTTTCGATATGATTCCAATTCTAGATCATTTGTGTTTTCACACAGTTGAATTAACGTTTTCCTGTGCTTCTGGCCTGTGCTCTTTTACGAGTAGAGTTTTTCAAAAGACTTGTCACTGCTTTTGCGTTGTTACTACCATTGGCTGGTTTCAATGCGAGATCAACCTACCTTGGTGCCTACTGTAATAGTAGGTGCATAAGCTGCTTACAGCCAAAGGGCCTAGACGCTGTTGACACGGGGAAAGGAACAGAAAACAGACTTTGTTGTTTCCCTATAGGACATAATTTCAAGATGGGTCATTGTGGTTGTAAATTCTTTTCAGCTATTTTCCTTCCTCTTCTGTCTGGAGACAAATCCTCTGATTTCCTCTGTCTCTTCCGCGGTGCTCAATTCCCATTGGACTTACCAAAGGACGTTGTTTTACAGGAGATAAGAAAATCCTCTTCATTCTTGTTTTCTTTGATGCTCAAATTTTCATAACGACTTCAATGGGTACGGTGTTATTGTGCTTTTTTCATGGGAGCTTCTTTCGTAGGTCTGGTAAAAAAAAGAAAAAAAAGAGCCTGTTTCTTTGTTTGTCTACATTCCCCAGAAACCTTAAAGATGATTTGCAATGGCAGCCATTCAGTGTTCGATGAGGGATGGTTACTTGTGGGTTGTGACAAAAGCCACAACAATGGGGTATTTGTTACTTGTAATTCCTGTCTTTAAGTACTTATATTGGCCATTGGTTCCTTTAGTATTTTTTTACAGTTTGCAATGTAAAAGGAATCAGTCCCCGACCAGATTAGATATCCCTCACCTTCAGTACAAACTATTCCATGTTGATGTTAACTGTATCCAATCATAATCAGCCATTTTCATCTAAATTGTATCTCTTTTAGCCAGAACACCAGCAAAAGTGTATGTGTTATGTTGTGTGAGTGTGTGTCTGTATGCAAAATGTATATATTTCATTTTGAAAAATAGTGTTTTTAATTAGACAATGAACTACAAACAGAGGATTTCCCCTGTTATCTTTACCTTGAATGTAAATATTTTCTAATTTATGTTGTAATTTAATGGGTTATGTAAATAATGGTATCATTATGGTGTGTGGCTTAACTTTTTATAATGTGTTAAAGTTTTATAAAATGGGTTAGTTTTTTAAAAGTAGAGGTTAGGCAGTTGGTATGATATGCTTTTTCAATATGTGTAAAGCTGTTTTAAAGTTATAGGAAAGAATATAAAAAGTCAACCCTGTGCATAACAACTTTGTTGATATTCTCCCATTTGGGCAAGTGTTTTGCCTTGCATAGACATTTGAAGAGATCTGAGGCAGTGGATTCTCTCCCTCTCTTGCAACACGCACACACACACACACACACACACACACACACACACACACACACACACACACACACACACACACACACACACACACACACACACACACACACACACACACACACACACACACACACACACACACACACACACACACACACACACACACACACACACACACACACACACACACACACACACACACACACACACACACACACACACACACACACACACACACACACACGCAGCAGCAGCAATGTCCAACAGGCAAAACATTTTCAGTTGTGTGTTTCATAAATTATGGGCAAGTCATTTGCGTGAAGATTTTCCTATTAATAAATGGTAAAAAGAATGGGAACAATGGGCATCATTATGTGTAGTAACTTAGCTACACAAATAAGCGATGTTGCTTGGTGCATGAGGATGGTACAAAAAGGCATCATGTGAGAACAAAACATTTCTAGTTTATGTTTTCACTTAGTTAACCATTTGGTGCATAACACACATACTTGTTTGTCTCCCTAAAGATTTATTTTGTATTTTTTTGTTCCCCTTTTTACATTTATATGCCCAACTTGGGAACAGGTGTTTTTGTGTGTTGCCCAATAAAAGCCGATCTCTACTTTAGCATATAACACACTGACAAATGTACGAGTATGTTGGATGTTTCACAGTAGGTGACGATTTTGATCTGCGAGGAAAAAAACAAAAGTGCTATGGTGCTCAATGTGTTGACTCTTCAGCAAAAGGCCGCTTAATCATCCCTTACCCATCCCCACTGAATCATATGGCAAGTCTTTGTTTACACGGATCACAGAAACTCTCACAACACAAATCCCTGCCCCCATTTTAAACAAAATGTGTCACACCATTATGCATATCAGACACTTGACTCAGATTTCAGAGTATGTCTCACTTAAGTGACACGCATGTAGGAAGCCTACAACATACCTCCTATCTAAGCTATCCCACTATGCCTCATTGAAATGTGTTACCACTGACCTACTTTTAGCATATCTATTTTACGACCCTGTGTCTTACAGTGTTGTTTGGAGTGTAACAAAGTGCCTAGTTGGATAAATAGAAGCTGTTGGACTCATGTCATACCTAGCAGCCCAACAAGTAGGGGCCTCTCTCCCTTAGAACCTGTTTGACCTGTCAGTCTCGCTATGGCTTATCGCTCTCTAGCAGTTGTCTGTAACTGCCTTCAGTTACATTTATACATGTTCTTCTCCAGAGGGGTTGAAACCTGAGACAGGGGAACTGCTTCAATTGTCTTTGATGACCAATCTAGCACGGTTGCGGCAACATTTCCTTGCCTCAATGGCATTGATCACAGGTTCTTTCTTTTCTTCCCTCTCTCAAGCTAGCGTTAATGTTTGTCTACTGCCAGGCGTTGCTTTTTGGTTATAAAGCTTTAGCCGCAAGCTAGTTATTAGCTACAGTAGGTAACCGTTTGCTCTTTTGAATGGCGCCCTCAGTGGATGTTGGCGTTTTGTGGGTTTACCGTCACATGCTCAGAATGTTATGATGTTTGAGACGGCTGTGGGTTCTGAATTACCATTAACATTCTTCGACTTCCAGGTTCTTAATGACAGGTTTCACTCCTTTACGACATGTGCAATGTTCAACGAAAGCTGAATGATCCTGTATTTGTGACTGCCCATTCATCACAACTAGATCTTCATTTGCATTGGCCATATTTTATCCCTCTATGGTTAAAGTGACGCACCCATTCACTCATTTTCAAATCAACATAGGACGGTTTATATGTGAAGCAGGTTTGGACCTGTTACATCTACCTGTACCTGAATCTAATATGCATATTTTCACCCAAACATAATTGATGAGCTAAAATATATATTTAGATGCCCAAAGCCAGTTGTAAATGTTCAATTCATTGAGCCATAAACATATTTTATGTAAGCTGTGACTCGATGACCTTTCTATATAGGTCGCGGGAAGTCACATGACACGGTGGTGGCCAGTTATGCAAGATTTGGATGTTCCAAGGATCCCGGATAGCGGTGTGAGTGGTTGAATTCTCAGAAAATGGTGGAAGCGGATACCGAGTTTGAAACTGATAGTGTTGGCAAAGATGAGTGAGAATGAAGCTGAGGAGAATACTGGATAGACTACAGTCGCTAAATGACGGATTAAGAAAGCTAAAATCGCAGTTAAAAGGCTGTCTAGTATGACTACTGCTCATGGCACAACTTCTTCACAGTTCTGTAGTAAATCAAATCACACTTTATTTGTCACTTGCGCCGAATACAACAATTGCAGACTTTACTGTTAAATGCTTACTTACAAGCCCTTAACCAACAGTGCAGTTCGAAAATATTTACCAAGTGGACAAAAATAAAAAGTAATAATAAAAAGTAACACCATATGAATAACAATAACAAGGCTATATACAAGGGGCACCGGTACCGAGTCAGTATGCGGGGGTTCAGGCTAGTCGAGGTAATCTGTACATGTAGGTGGGGGCGAAGTGACTATGCATAGGTAACAAACAGCGAGTAGCAGTAGTGTAAAGAAGAAGGGGGGGGGGTCAATGTAAATGGTCCGGTGGCGATATTATGAATTGTTCAGCAGCCTTATGGCTTGGGGCTAGAAGCTGTTGAGGAGCCTTTTGGTCCTAGACTTGGCGCCCTAGTGCTGCTTGCCGTGTGGTAGCAGAGAAAACAGTCTATAACTTGGGTGACTGGAGTCTCTGACAATTGTATGGGCTTTCCTCTGACACAGCCTATTATATAGGTCCTGGATGGTAGGAAGCTTGGCCCCAGTGATGTTTTGGGCCATTCGCACTACCCTCTGTAGCACCTTACGGTCAGATGCCAAGCAGTTGCCATACCAGGTGGTGATGCAACTGATCAGGATGCCCTCGATGGTGCAGCTGTAGAACTTTTTGAGGATCTGGGGAACCATGCCAAATCTATTTAGTCTCCTGAAGGGGAAAAGGTTTTGTTGTGCCCTCTTCACGACTGTGTTGGTATTTTTGGACAATGATAGTTTGTTGATGATGTGGACACCAAGGAACTTGAAACTCTCGACCAGCTCCACTACAGCCACGTCGATGTTAATGGGGGCCTGTTCAGCCCTCCTTTTCCTGTAGTCCACGATCAGCTCCTTTGTCTTGCTCACATTGAGGGAGAGGTTGTTGTCCTGGCACCACACTGGCAGTTCTCTGACCTCCTCCCTATAGGCCGTCTCATTCTTGTCGGTGATCAGGCCTACCTACCACTGTTGTGTCGTCAGCAAACTTAATGATGTTGTTGGAGTCGTGTTTGGCCACGCAGTCGTGGGTGAACAGGGAATACAGAGGGACTAAGTACACACGCCTGAGGGGCCCCAGTGTTAAGGATCAGCGTGGCAGACGTGTTGTTGCCTACTCTTGCCACCTGGGGGTGGCCCGTCAGGAAGTGCATTTTTGGTAGGAGTGCAGTTTTAGGATAAGAAGATGTACAGTACATGGGAGATCCGTTAGATGTTGCCAATCTGTGAGGGTGACCAGTGAGGGTGACCAGAAGTGGAATTTTGTTTATTTTTTGTTTGCCGGCAGAACAAAAGGAGCGTGTGTTGCACCTCACCAGAATCAAGGAGAAAGAGGAGACTGCTTTCAATTTTCAGAGCAGTGCACCAATCCAGGGCGTGATTTCTGTCTGTGGAAGTTGGGGCTGAGAAGACTAAGATGAATATTCCTGTAGTAGTTGGGGGTCGACGATTGAAGCGTATGTTCAATGGAAAGAAGATAGAGAGTACGTCTGCATTAGTATTTTTTTATGTCGCTCCCTACATTTGTCAAGATGGGATATGTGTGTTACCCTGAGAGGGCATTTGTCCCTAGGTTACTGCAGTGTTTCAACTGCAAATAATTTTGACATGTGTCAAGTGTTTGCAAAGAGTGTGACTTGAGTAATTATTTTGCTGCAGAAGATGATGATGTGGAATGTTGCAGTTGTGGTGGGAATCATGTACATGAGCTGCCTGAATGTCCTGTAAGGGTGAAGGAGGCAGAGATTGCTAGGATAAGAGCTCCAGCGTGTCTCCTATGCAGAGGCAGCGAGTAAAGTTAAAGGATGTTCTAGTGGTTCTGTTGCCGTGGATACACTGCACCTCAGTGCTGTGGGTGCCGTTCGTAAGGTGCAGGATCCAGATACCCTTCTCGTGAAGAAAATACATCTTTGGGCATTTCTTGCTATGGTAATAAACTGCACGGAATCAAATAAGAACTACAGAAAGATCAATGTCATCGGATCTGCAGCTGAACACTTCTTGGGAATGAAGGATGTAACCGGTGAGGAGCTGACCAGAGCAGCAGCTCTGTCCTCTTAGGTCACCAGATCTGAGTAGGGCTCTGAGTGTATTCTGAAGGACTAAAGGATTTTGTTTTTAGTTTTGTATTTTGTTTTCAGATGTTTGAGTGGATTAAACTTGAGTTTATTTCCCTTTTCCAGTTAGAATTTCCCCCTTTCTCTGCTTCACGCATCCAGTAGTGGGTGGCAATACATCGTTTCAGGTGTAGTCCTCCCTAAAACACAGCTGAAGAAGAATGACATTGTGGTCCAAAATGGAGGAGGACAGATCGTGAGACACTCACTGGCTTCAAAGAAGACAAGAATCCTAAATTGTTACCTAAGTTGTGTGAGTCATTCTTTTGGCATATTATCCTGTCTTGATTGAAACAAATGGGTTCAGTTAACAGCACCTTAGTGGGAATGTGTTCGTGTATGCTTGACTGCATAACAAAATGTCAATGAGTCAATTCCACAGCAGCTCATAACCTATTTTATCTACTTCCTTCTTGCCCTATCCTAACAGACACAACATAACCACCATTCAAATCTGCTCCTCATTAAGAGTAATTTGCAGTTGCTCTAATCGGTACTGAAACTCTTGACCACTGAAACCACTTAATTGTGCAAGGTTGAAAACATGCCATGTCACATCCCTAGCAACTACAGCGGTTCCTTATTTCCTCATTTAGAATATCACTCATTGTCCCTTGAAAATGGGTACAAGACAAAAATCGATACAGATAAGAGGGACACAAAAAAAGGGTCTAACCTGGGACTTGATTTTAGAGGAGGAGGAGGGGGAGGTGAGTTAAATAATGAGAACACCAAACAACAATGGGGATGGTAAACAACTAATCCGGGGGAGGAAATATGGAAGAAATTAATCTAAATTACAGATGAAGATAGGTTTTCTAAAGGGGGGGGTATAGACCCAGGGAAGTGGGGAAGGGGCAGGGAGGAGGGTGCACTCACTGCCTAAGTCAATCCTCTTCTCTGCTTTTTGTTCTTTTATTTTAGACTCATTCTGTGGGAATGTGGTGGCCTGTCCCTCTTCCTTTCGCCGCCCACCCAAACACCCCTCCTTCTCCTGCTCCTCACACATCCTACCAATTAGACTGCAGTGCAGGCTGCAGTGTCGCCGGGTCCATAGCCATCCCTCTATCCCACGCCTCCCCTCACAGACAACAGATGTTTAGGTTTCTCAGGGAACTAGCTCTGCTAGCTACCTCCGCTAAGAACCAAAAGAAGGATTTTGTCATCTTCTCTGAACTGCTAACTCACTGTAACTAGGGACTAGGACTCCACTTCTTATGATAGAGGTCACATTTATCAAGGATAAGATTTCTCCCACTTTGCTATGGCCTCCTCTTCCTCCGTCTTTCTATTTAGCACAACAGAAAAACAGATAAATGACAAGATGGCCGACACCGAATCTCTAGCCAAATGAAAAGCATCTGTTGTCTCCCTAATAAACATACCTTGTCCACCTATCTAGCACCGAGCAACAACAGTAATTGGAACAAGCTGTTTTGTCAACAAACAGGCCTACATGTACAGACTTGGTACTATGCGGCCCAAATGGCTGAACAAACACAGCCTTTACAGCAATGGAGTTTAAATGTCGAATCCTATTAGTATTGGACTTTGACATTTTTCCAGTATTGTCTTCATTTTCAATGGATTATAGCCCTTATGGATTATGAATGTATTATTGATTTCTCCCTTCCACTTCTCTCCCCTAGCTCTCTCTATCTGACTCTTTCTCATTATTCATCACATGGCTGATTCCCAAGCCTATTGTGCTAATGATTGTTAGCGGACTGCTAATGCTATTGCAATACGTTAGCAATTAGCATTGGGTGGAAGGACTCTGTAGGGAAGAGGGATCAGAGTCACCCACGAGCCACATGTTAGCCAGCCCAGCCCTGCCCAATGCATCATGGGAAGGCTTGGTGATGCCAACTGCTAATCAGTGCATGACACTCACATACTGTAATCGTAAGAATTCTGGCCAATAGAATTGCAACCATTTTCGAAAAAGCTAAGATTTTAAAGCTGGAATCCTTAATGGTGAAACTGCCACGTCCGTTTGCGATATTACAACATCAAAGAAGTTACTGCAAACAGCAAACATCATTTTCCCCTCAGACATCATTGCACATGTGATAGAAGCGCAGAATCTTTTTTTTTACCACGTTGGGCAACGCTCCTCACCTCCACTTTGCCAACAAAACAAAAACAAATAACTGTGGCTGTGGGGCAGACAGTAGTGCTGTTTCCCTTACTGTGGATTCCATCTTTAAGGAATAGGCCTACAACTCAAAAATAGCCAAAACGAAGCACGTTATGAAATGTTATTGTAAATACTGTTATTGCAAAAGTGGAAAATTACAGATACAATTATGGAAAACTACCCTAAAAAAAGTCACTTGAAACAAAGTACATACAGCCTTCAAATGAACAACTGCTCATCATCAATCATGCCTTCAAATGAACAGCGAGACAGTGAACCTCCATACTTCGTTTCAAAGTATGGTAATGTTTGTGACTATAGAGTGAACACATGAGATGAGAAATCTTCAGGGACGGAATGTGACCAGAAAATGGCCCAGGCATTTCGAACACACTGGCCCATCTGGGGCTCCTACATTGGCCCATTTGGGGCTCCTACACTGGCCCATTTTTCCCCCTTGAGGCCACCATTATAAAACAAATTGGGGTTATTCTGCTCATAACCCCCAAATTAGACCGGCCCACTTGGCAAAAGATGGACCAACCCATTTTGCACTACCAGAACTGCCCTATAACCAGTCCGTCTCTAGCTATCTTTAGACTGTCTAATACATCACTGATAATATCAACACATAATACAAATACACTTACTGTAACAAAGTGTATTTCAAGTAATCAATGGTACGTAAAAAATCACAAGACTGGATTGAACTTCATGACTCAAATTTATGTGCATGGTATTTGAAGGTGTCATGCGTAGGTTATACGCTGTCATACCTCTAGTTGTAGTGGGCCACTGCATCATACCCACACTTCATGGGACATTATCTTAACTGTCATCTTTTAGTCATGCCTTTAAAGGGAAAACAGCCCATACTGAATCATTTTTTCCCTGTTTCAAACTTTTGCCTTGATGACACTTAGTGCACTGGTCGACCCTTGTAAGGAAGTCATCAGGATATGTACAGTTAAAATATATATATATATATATATATATTGGTTATCATTATGCTAATAGACATGCACAGTAGATAGAATTTACTTCAACATTGTTGTGACTCTTGAAGGTCCTGAACTTATAATAATAAATAAAAAACATCTGGGTGAGATGCGTTGGGGTGGGTGGGTGGGGGGAGCAGGGATGCCCATAAGCAGGCACAAGCCTTTATGGTTCAGCTAAAGGTAAAACTCATTACTCCCACAGACAGTCCCTAACCAGCTGTACTGCATGGTTAAAGCAGATGCCCCCAGGTATTTTGACTTTTGACTAATAAAGAAAGTAGAGCAAGGTAGAAACACATGAAAACATCGTACAGGGAGGGCACATACTGTCATTTTAACCATGCAAGCAGTTCTGGGAAATTGAGGGAAGTTAATCATGATGTTGAGATATAAGCAGAAATGTATATCGGAAATGTACTGAAAGTTAGAAAGCTAGTAATAAGTCGGAAGCTTGAGATATTTATGTAAATAATCCAAATGAGATGTGTATCTGTTAAAGTTAGAGACAATAGTAAACATGTGAGACCAAAGCTGTGCTTTCTTTGACAATAAATGCTTCCAGTATGGAGTGAATCACTGGAAACCACATTAATTTCCTGCATGTGTTTACTCAGCGGAGATGAGATACAAGCTGTCCAGACTTGTTTGCAATGTGCAGGATCAAGGGGGAAAAGATGAGTTGAGAGAGAACACTATATCCAGGGAAGGGCCATGGCTGACAAGTGTTCTTTAAATGTACTGTGTGACAATCACTTGAGGACTAGACAAGTTAGACAACACCAAAAGGGAAAATAAATTACAATCAGTTAGGATCATTTCTAAGAGCAATAAGAGGGATGTATGTGATTGACATTGGATTTCTCAAAAGAAATGCATTTGCAAAATGTTTTAGTCTCAGGTCAACAATTAATTTATGATACATTGTTGGAGGAACCTACCTGGCAGATTGGTGATATATATATATACGTACACATTGATAAATCAATTGGTGACAATATTATTTCATAGCAGATCCCATACTCACCAGCATACCCACTTATTAAAAACCATAGGGGTGTGTGATCTGACAGCAAAATTGCCTTAGAAAAAGTGGGCTTCCTTCTCCATCCACATACCTCCCTCACACCTTATAACACCCATGTGCCATAGCAACCACAGCCAGTGTCCTAGGCCTGTTGAGTATTATGGTGTTGGGGAAAGACTCGTGTTTACGGTATACTCTGGCATCCGGCCAGGGCACAGATTTCTGCCTAAAGAGGGAAGGTGGTGATGAAAAGGTTCAATGCCGCCTTGTCAAATCGGCTACCCCCTCTTCAAGCAACAGGGGACAGAGGAAGAAAAGCCTTGCTAGTCTCTTTACCTGAATTGGGATGTTCTCTTCCCATCATTCCATTAATTCACATCTAAAGTCCTTCTCGTTCATGCACACAACATGTCCAACTCTTAAAGCTCAGTAAAAGCTGAGTGATATATACTGAACAAAAATATAAACGCAACAGTCATCAATATAAAAAAAATGGACTAAGTTACAGTTCATATAAGAAAATCAGTCAATTTAAATAATTCATTAGGCCCTGATCTATGTATTTCACATGACTGGGAATACAGATATGCATTGTTGGTCACAGATACCTTAAAAAAAGGTAGAGAAAGTGCATCAGAAAACCAGTCAGTATTTAGTGTGACCACCATTTGCTTCATGCAGTGCGACACATCTCCTTTGCGTAGAATTGATCAGGCTGTTGATTGTGGACTGTGGAATGTTGTCCCACTCTTCTTTAATGGCTGTGCAAAGATAATGGATATTGGCGGGAACTGGAACCCGCAGTCGTACACGTCAATCCAGAGCATCCCTAACATGCTCAATGGGTGACATAAATGCCGAGTATGCAGGCCGTGGAAGAACTGGGATATTTTCAGCTTCCGGGAATTGTGTACAGATCCGTGCAACATGGGGCCGTGCATAATCATTCTGAAACATGAAGTGATGGTGGCGGTTAAATGGCATGACAAGTTCCATCAAGTTCTTATCCACAAAATGTCATTGATAAAATGCAGTAGTGTTCTTGTCTGTAGATTATGCCTGCCCATACTATAACCTCACCTCCACCATAGGGCACACTGTTTACAATGTTGACACACCGCCATACACGTGGTCTGCAGTTGTGAGGTCAGAGTTCTTTATCACAAAATTGGAGGCAGCTTATGGTAGAGAAATGAACATTAAATTATCTGGCAACAGCTCTGGTGGACATTCCTGTAATCAGCATGCCAATTGCATGCTCCCTCAAAACTTGAGACATCTGTGGCATTGTGTTGTGTGACAAAACTGCACATTTTAGAGTGGCCTTTTATTGTTATACGCTTTTATTATACGCTTTTTGTGCGTAAGGCAAATTTTATTTCAGCTCATAAAACATGGGACCAGCACTTTACATGTTGTGTTTATATTTCTGTTCAGTATTAATAACGTTCTGGGAACATACTATTTGTTCAGTATAAATAATGTTGGGGGAACAGACTTCTAATAACTCTAAACACAGATAGCACATTCATTTGCTTAGGCATTGTGCTAGAAAACGTGCAATCTTTGGAGAATAAAATAGATGAGTTACGTGGAAGATTAAACTACCAACGGGACATTAAAAATGGTAACATCTTATGCTTCACGGAGTAGTGGCTGAACGACGACAACATCAACATACAGCTGGCTGGTTATACGATGTACCGGCAGGATAGAACAGCGGCTTCTGGTAAGACAAGGGGCCGCGGACTATGTATTTTTGTTAACAACAGCTGGTGCACGATATCTAAGGAAGTCTCGAGCTATTGCTCGCCCGTGGTAGAGTATCTCACGATAAGCTGTAGACCACACTACCTACCGAGAGAGTTTTGATCTGGATTCTTCGTAGCTGTTTACATACCACCACAGTCAGAGGCTGGCATTAAGACAGCATTGAATGAGCTGAATTCCATCACAAACAAACAAGAAAATGCTCACCCGGAGTCACTCATACCGGTGGACACCGTAAATCGAAAGCCCTGGTTCCCACTGACAGAGTAGTATATTTTTTGAGCCTGTGTGGATCGGAAATCTGAAACCACTTGCAACTGGGATATTCCTCCTAGCATTTCATTACCTCTTCTGACTGTTCATCAACTTCTGGCTATGTCATAGCCACTGACAAAGCACATGCCTGCTATCCTTACATCATACCACAGCAGGAGAGAGTGCTTTCATCACTGTAGCACATTCAGAGATCGTTTTATCTAAAGTATTTAATAGATTTTAAACAAAAAACACTTTCTGTTTGTTATAGATGGACAAGATTAATATGAGACGAAAGGCAAGTTCCTAACAAGTTCAGGAAGCCAAGCTTGAGCTTGGTGAAATGTTTACAGCAATGGGGGCAGACGTTTTGATCAAGAGAGACCTTTATAAAATATTCACATTTTCTCTGTGTGCATATGTATTTTACAGTGATAAGGAAGGTGAAATCTTATAGTTAGTCATTTTATAATTTGACTATACTATATGTATAAAGCATATACTGTAAGTAATTTCAAACCTTATTCATACCGTTTTGTTGAATATGAAATACATAATTTAAAATATTACATTTTCATATTTGTATCATATTTGTACTGTGTAGTTGAGCTTGTGTCCTCAAAAGTGACTACACCTACTGCAATTAATTATAATACTTTTTTACCAGAAAGGTGATACTTTCTTTGAGTATGCAGTATTACTAGTTATTGTTTGTGGCCCTCTCGTGATAAATACTGTAATTACTTTTGGGGATTACGTAGATCTAATTTTCGATTCCATTTAATTACGTTTAGTTGGTTTTAAGATCAGGTATGGCCAATTAGTGGGCGCGGTCAAAACACCTGAACACACTTAGAGACTCACTTAGAGAGAGTTTTGTTGATTCTGAGAATGGAATATATATGTTTAAATAACATTTTTAGAACATTTTCTGAACGTTAAACAAGTTATCTTGTCATTTTTGTGGAAAACATTACTTTAAATACCACCATGAGGAAACCTGGAGGAAACGTTATGCTGAAGTACTGAAATTCACACAGAATAACATTATATGTTAACATTTCTGAACTATTTGAGAACATTTCCAATGTCAAACCAGTTGGAGAATGTTATTATAACATTACTAAAATTGACATGAAATGTAACCATGTTTAAACGTTTAGGAAATGTTCTGTTAAAGTAATGAAATACCAATATTTTTTTTTTGTCAAGTTCCTAAAATGTGCTGAGAATGTTCCAAAGCCAAGCAACTATCCTGCACCATTCCCAGAAAGTTGTGGGAAGGTTGTATGCAAAATAAGCATAGGATTTCCAGGCTCTCACCATGCTCCAAGAAACATATGGTTCTCAGAACATTATGTACTAACTGGGTATGTTGTAATGTGCAGGGCATTAAATTGGCTTACTTTGCTGCAACAAATTGTGGTAGACCGGCTCTCATTGATCCAAGCAGTAGGTTTCCAATACCTTTGAATATTCAAACATGTGTGAGACAGAAAGTGAAAGAATCTGGCAAAAGTGGGAGAGAAAGAGAAAGAGAGGGAGGGAGAGGAGACTTCACATCAATGGCTAGATATGAACAGCATGTTACACTTTGATGACCTGAAATGTCATAACTGAGAAAAAATAAAGGGTCAGAAATCTCCCTCTCTCTGCGGGCTGTGTGTGTGTGCTTTCATATGTCTGTGTGTTTTTGTGTTTGTGCATAAGTGCATATGTGTGCAGTTGCTCGAATGAGTGTGTGTGTGTGTGTGTGTTTGTGCTTGCATGTGTGTGCTTGCATATGTCTGAGATAGAGCATGCTGCCATGCACCTGTCTGTCCTGGGTAAAAAGAGTCTAAACAAGCGTGACTACCACAGACAACAGTTCTGCTGACGCCCACTTCTGGAGAAAAAAAAAATATATAGACCATGAGAGAAATAGCGAGGGAAGGCACCGAGAGAAAGAGAGGGACTGACAGGAAGAAGAGGAGGAGAAAGAGAGAGGCAGAGTAGTGGAGGATAGAGAGATACAGTAGCTTATGTAGATCCCAGATGGTAGGAACATGAGGCGGATAAACTTCTTATCTCAGCATGTTTTCACAATGAGATGTGCTGCATACAGTATTGTGTGATTAAGCTGTGGTCTGACTGCAGCTTACTTACAGTGTAAATATTCGAATCAAATCTAATTTTATTGGTCACATGCACGTGTTGAGCAGATGTTATTGCGTGAAATGCTTCATTATCAGCGTCAAAGCACTCTACTGTACACTATATGTGCCATATAAAACTAGTTTGCAATAGTACAGTGACAGGAACAAGTATGTGAACCCTTTGGAATTACCTGGATTTTTGCATAAAATGGTCCTAAAATTTGATCTGATCTTCATCTAAGTCACAACAAGCACAGTCTGCTTAAACTAACAACACACAGACAATTATACATTTTCATGTCTTTATTGAACACACCGTGTTCAAAAGGAAAAGGTGGGAAAAGTATGTGAACCCTTGGATTTAATAAGTGGTTGACCCTCCTTTGGCAGTAGTAAACTCAACCAAACGTTTTCTGTAGCTGCGGATCAAACCTGTACTAAGGTCAGGAGGAATTTTGGACCATTCCTCTTTACAAAACTGTTTCAGTTCAGCAATATTCTTAGGATGTCTGGTGTGAACCACTCTCGAGGTCATGCCACAGCATTTTAAACCGGGTTGAGGTCCAGAAGGCGTATTTTCTTCTGTTGAAGCCATTCTGTTGTTACTTCTGTGTTTTGGGTCGTTGTCCTGTTGCATCACTCAACTTCTGTTAAGCTTCAATTGGACAGATAGCCTTGCATTCTCCTGCAAAATGTCTTGATGAACACGGGAATACATTTTTCTGACGATGATCGCAAGCTGTCCAAGCCCTGAGGCAACAAAGTAGCCCCATGATGCTCCACCATACTTTACAGTTGGGATGAGGTTTTGATGTTGGTGTGCTGTGCCTTTTTCTCTCTCCACAAATAGTGGTGTGTGTTCCCTCCAAACAACTCAACTGTAGTTTCATCTGTCCACAGAATCTTTTTCCAGTAGCGCTGTGGAACATCCAGGTGCACTTTTGCAAACTTCAGATGTGCAGCAGTTTTTTTTGGACAGCAGTGGCTTCTTCTGTGGTGTCCTCACATGAACACCATTCTTGTTTTGTGGGCCACCTAATAAGGATCACCTAATAATCCACATTTTACAATTGGCTCATTCATCCCCCTCCTCTCCCCTGTAACTATTCCCCAGGTCGTTGCTGCAAATGAGAACGTGTTCTCAGTCAACTTACCTGGTAAAATAACGGATAAATAAATAAATAATTAGTGGTTTACGTATCATAGACTCATCAGAGATGTTAGCATGTTCCAGAGATCTGTAAATCTTTAGCTGACACACTAGGATTCTTCTTAAACTCACTGAGCATTATGCGCGGTGCTCTTGCAGTCATCTTTGCAGAATGGCCACTCCTAGGGAGAGTAGCAACAGTGCTTAACTTTCTCCATTTATAGACAGTTTGTCTTACTGTGGACTGATGAGGCTTTTAGAGATACTTTTGTAACCCTTTTCAACAATTCTTAATCTAAGGTCTCATTTGTTCAAGGCATGGTTCACATCTGACAATGCTTCTTGTGAATAGCAAACTCAAAGTTTGTGAGGACAAGGCAGCTCCAACCAAAGTCTCCACTCGTCTCATTGATTGGACTCCAGGTTAGCTGACTCCTAACTCCAATGAGCTTTTGGAGAAGTTATTAGCCTAGGGGTTCACATACTTTTTCCAACCTACACTGTGAATGTTTAAATGATGTATTCAATATAGACAATACAATCATTTGTGTGTTATTAGTTTAAAGCACACTGTGTTTGTCTATTGTTGTGACTAAGATGAAGATCAGATCAAATTTCATGACTGACTTACGCAGAAATCTAGGTAATTCCAAAGGGTTCACATACTTTTTCTTGCCAATGCATATGCAGGGACAACGAACAGGTTGAAGGTTTTATTTCGGCATGATCTATTAGTGTCTCACAACTCAATCCCGGCAATAGGAGTGATGAGGATTTCTGCTGAAAACAATACCATTGCATATCATTTGACCACTGGCTCATAACATTGATACACTCTTAGAAAAAAAGTGTGCTATGGGGGTTCCCCATAGGAGAACCCTTTTTGATTCCTGGTAAAAAAAAAGAGTTTTAGTTCCACGTAGAACCATTTTGGTTTCCATGTGGTTTCCATTGGTTTCCCCTCTGTGGAAAGGGTTCTAGATGGAACATAAAAGGGTTCTACCTGGAATCCGAAAGGGTTCTTCAAAGCAGAAGAATGCTTTTAGATTTTAAATAGCACACAGCTTGCCCAGAGCTGATTTCAGAGTACCCAGTTAATATTGCAAACATGAAATAGATCTCATTCTCACAAGACATCAGTGTAGCTATAAGTTGTGTATGTTCATGAATGTGTGTGTGTGTATGTGTATGTTTTGTTTTGCTTATCTGTCTGTTTTCTGCTGTGTTGTCAGATTGCTATGGTATTTGTCATTGAACAGCAGATGTGGGGGTTGGGTATCAGACCGTTTCCAACACAATTGTCAACGTAAAGATGTGTTGTGCTATGGAGAAATGTTATTATTCGATAACGATAACAATAACATAAATCATACAGATGCCTAATGATACCATGTCACGTTATCAGTCTTGGTGTCACGCCCTGACTTTGGAGAGCCTTTGTATGTCTTTATTTGGTTTGGTCAAGGTGTGATTTGGGGTGGGCATTCTATGTTTTGTTATCTATGATTTTTGTATTTCTATGTTTTGGCCGGGTATTGTTCTCAATCAGGGACAGCTGTCTATCATTGTCTCTGATTGGGAACCATACTTAGGTAGCCCGTTTCCCTCCTTTCTTTGTGGGAAGTTGACTTTGTTTAGGGCACATAGCCTTTGAGCATTTGTTTTTGTAGTGTTATTTGTTTTGTTCGGCGTCATTTTGTTTAATAAACGAAAATGTACGCTCACCACGCTGCACGTTGGTCCTCTCCTTTCAACAGCCGTGACACTTGGTTTATTGAAAAAGTTGTTGATGGGGCATGAGGGAGTTTATACTGAACAAAAATATAAAATCAACATATAAAGTGCTGGTCCCATGTTTCATGAGCTGAAATAAAAGATCCCAGAAATGTTCCATACGCACAAAAATATTATTTCTCTCAAATTTTGTGCACAAATTTCTTCACATCCCTGTTAGTGAGCATTTCTCCATTGTCAAGATAATCCATCCACCTGACCGGTGTGGCATATCAAGAAGCTGATCAAACAGCATGATCATTACGCAGGTGCACCTTGTGCTGGGGACAATAAAAGGCCACTCTAAAATGTGCAGTTTTGTCACATAACACAATGCCACAGATATCTCAAGTTGAGGGAGGGTGCAATTGTCATGCTGACTGCAGGAATTTCCACCAGAGCTGTTGCCAAAGAAAGGAATGTTCATTTCACTACCATAAGTTACCTCCAATGTTGTTTTAGAGAATTTGGCAGTACATCCAACCGGCCTCACAACCGCAGACCACGTTTAACCACACCAGCCCAGGATCTCTGCATCTGGCTTATTTACCTGCAGAATCGCCAGAGGGGGGAAGGGGGGGGGGCTCAGGTGTATTTCTGTCTGTAATAAAGCCCTTTTGTCGGGAAAACTCATTCTGATTGGCTGGGCCTGGCTCCCCAATGGATCGGTCTGGCTCCCGTGTGTAGGCCTATGGCCTTCCAGGCCCACATGTTGCATGTTGCATTTATATTTTGTTCAGTATACATTGTGGAAGTTTAGCATTAACCACCTCATTGTGTATCATAACACAAACAAGTCCTATGATGTATTGCAACGCAATATGGACGTTGTTATTGAACTGCCACACCCAGGCATGCACGCACGCAAGCATGTATGCACACACACACAAACACACGCACAGATGTTGAATAAATTCCTCTGTTATGCAATGTAACATAGTGTCAGGGTTGCTTTCTAAGTGTAATCCGTTACAGTTACATGTCCAAAATTGTAATCAGTAACGTAACTTTTGGATTACCCGAACTCAGTAACTTAATCTGATTACATTTAGTTACTTTTAGATTACTTTCCCCTTAAGATGCATTAGAAGAAGACAAAAATGTATGTTACCAATTGAATGACATCTACTGCTGGATAAATCAATGTTCAAGTTTACATAGCTGATCATATATGGATGTTCAATTTTACTTCATGGGTTGGTTATGTAGGCTTCTTCTAACCCATAACTTTCTACTACATATAATAATACGATTAAATTATATCATTACATTAAGAACAAAAGTCAGAATTCCAGTCATTCTAATAAATGTTTTACCCCTTGATCTTCAAGAATATTACTTGAAATATGGAAGTATAGATTAGCCAAATTGTTTTACCTGAGCATAACCCCAAAACTAAGGACATGTCATGGAGGACTGATTGGGCTCATTGATTCAAGTTGAAAAATAAATGCTGCGCTCATGTAATGGCATGCTTTGAGCACTACTGAAAGGTCCTATTTACATGTGAAAAATGAATGCCATATGCTGCATTTCTTATAGGCCTATTGTTTACCTTTTTGTTGGTGACACTTTATCTTGATAATATGCAACTGTTTAAACGGAAAATGCACAGATGAAACAATAACAAACCCCCACCTCTGTTTTGGTAAAAAGCTGAGGGATGGATGGGCCTGGAGAAAATAACAACTCTCAGATGAATAGACAGATATGAATGCAAAGATTTCAAAATTCTGCGAGTTTGAGCATGTGTCCATTAGGCCTATGAATCTTTCAAAATTCAGCATGAATTAGATTGAGCAATAAAAGCCCCACTTTTATTCCATAGGCTGGGATCTGCACTATGCTGCTGTTGCAAGAGCGCATTTTTCACTGGATAACAACTGTTTTCAAAAACAATGATTGATAGGCAGCTTACATTTCTTGAATTCAACCATTATTGGGTTCAAATAGACAATTAGATTTGTGAACAGCCATCCACAACAACCACAATCGGTAAGGTTCCAATAGCTAAATGAGAGAGCAACAGTGTGATTCACATCAATGCGCTATGTGGGTCATTCTATGAAAATGGTGGCTTTTTGAACAGCCAACTTTTACACATTTAAAAACATGTTTAAATCAAAACTTATAGTCAGATAATAGTTAACCCCTTAACATTATAAATCAACATAAATGACAGCTTAATATATATATACACTGCTCAAAAAAATGAAGGGAACACTTAAACAACACAATGTAACTCCAAGTCAATCACACTTCTGTGAAATCAAACTGTCCACTTAGGAAGCAACACTGACAATACATTTCACATGCTGTTGTGCAAATGGAATAGACAACAGGTGGAAATTATAGGCAATTAGCAAGACACCCCCAATAAAGGAGTGGTTCTGCAGGTGGTGACAACAGACCACTTCTCAGTTCCTATGCTTCCTGGCTGATGTTTTTGTCACTTTTGAATGCTGGCGGTGCTTTCACTCTAGTTGTATAGCATGAGACGGAGTCTACAACCCACACAAGTGGCTCAGGTAGTGCAGCTCATCCAGGATCGCACATCAATGCGAGCTGTGGCAAGAAGGTTTGCTGTGTCTGTCAGCGTAGTGTCCAGAGCATGGAGGCGCTACCAGGATACAGGCCAGTACATCAGGAGACGTAGAGGAGGCCGTAGGAGGGCAACAACACAGCAGCAGGACCGCTACCTCCGCCTTTGTGCCAGAGGCCTGCAAAATGACCTCCAGCAGGCCACAAATGTGCATGTGTCTGCTCAAACGGTCAGAAACAGACTTAATGAGGGTGGTATGAGGGCCCGACGTCCACAGGTGGGGGTTGTGCTTACAGCCCAACACCGTGCAGGACGTTTGGCATTTGCCAGAGAACACCAAGATTGGCAAATTCGCCACTGGCGCCCTGTGCTCGTTCTGCTGCCTGCAACATCCTCCAGCATGACCGGTTTGGCGGTGGGTCAGTCATGGTGTGGCGTGGCATTTCTTTGGGGGGCCGCACAGTCCTCCATGTGCTCGCCAGAGGTAGCCTGACTGCCATTAGGTACCGAGATGAGATCCTCAGACCCCTTGTGAGACCATATGCTGGTGCGGTTGGCCCTGGGTACCTCCTAATGCAAGACAATGCTGGACCTCATGTGGCTGGAAGTGTGTCAGTAGTTCCTGCAAGAGGAAGGCATTGATGCTATGGACTGGCCCGCCCGTTCCCCAGAACTGAATCCAATTGAGCACATCTGGGACATCATGTCTCGCTCCATCCACCAACGCCACATTGCACCACAGACTGTCCAGGAGTTGGCGGATGATTTAGTCCAGGTCTGGGAGGAGATCCCTCAGGAGACCATCCAACACCTCATCAGCACATTAAACTATGTAAAGAAAAAAGTATTTAATAAGAATATTTCATTCATTCAGATCTAGGATGTGTTATTTTAGTGTTCCCTTTATTTTTTTGAGCAGTGTATATGTAACTACATTACATTAAAAAAATGCTTGTGCTGCCTTTTTGTCACTGGTGTTACCTATATTTTAGATGACAATTCAAGCTTTCTAGAATGTAATTTCAGTCTTTTATTTGCATATATAATCAAAGAAAAGGTTCATGATAATACTAAGAAATTGTTTGGAAATAGTAATAATTTACTTAAAAAATGTACGTGTGAAGTTCTATTGTCTGACATTTTCCAATTTATACTATTGTTATTTTTTGTAATATTAGAAATAATTTAAGTTGCATCATTGAATGATTATAGCCTCAAAATGTTTACCAATGAATGTAGCAACAGTTAGGTAGATACAAAAAACATATGAAATTAAATTGGGCAACTGCAATATGCCATACAAATCAAATCAAACCATATCAAATTTGATTAATCACATGCGCCGAGTACAGTAATACCAGTGACGCAATTTAACACCAGTGACACAATGTGAAACCAATGACACACATAAGATTATTTGTAACAAATGTTATCAATTTATTAGTCATATTTTTAAATACAAATAATTTCAGATTTCATAAAATGGGTTGATTTAATATGAACAATAAAATGAGGATTGTTGGTCAAAGATTAAGACCAAAAGATGAAGCCTATTGACTAAAATGTGTCTTTCATAACCCAAAATTGTCATACAAACATATTAAACATGTCCACTAGAACATTAAAGACACTAACATTGAACATAAACTTTAAACTGTTTTCCTAATCACACTGATATGAACATTTTGTATGCAGTAAAACATGTTCATGGAATTTTTCTTGTATTGTTCTTCACTTTTTTTCAGATATATTTGTCTTTGCCATGTTATTGTGTCGCGTCCATCTCTTATCATCTCTGAGATAATCTCCATTGCTTTCTAGCTACTGACGGCTTCTTCACTAGTAGCCAGTTCACATCTGCCACTTTCACACAGTCAGGTGCTCCTCCACATGTGGAGCGTCACTTGCTTGTGTGAGCCCCCTCCCAGAAGTGAACTGACTAGATTTCTGAAGCATACTTGCAAGTGATATGTGATTACAATATTGAAACAATAATAAAATGCTAATAAGTATTTTTTAGATAATTATGAAAGTTTTATAAAACATTACGTTGAGAAAAAAGTCTGCAGTGTTATTGATTGTCACTGGCGTTATCGCTATGTCACTGGTGTTACCAGCAAGAACAGTAACACCAGTGACAATAACACCAGTGATAAATCTGCAGACAAGATGGAATATCTAAGATGGCAGCCACTGTAGCTCAAACCACACTTCTTAAATTCTAAATAAATTACTTAACCTCTTAAGCCTAGCCCTGTTTACTGCCCCTAATGGAGGAATTGGGTACCCACATAAAACAGGATACATTTTTGTCAAAAGTTGCTAATATATGCATATAAAAAATATTACCGAATAGAAAACACTCTAAAGCTTCTAAAACCGTTTAAATTTTGTCTCTATGTAAAGCAGAAGTCTCAGGGCATGCATTCTCCCAAAATCTCTCTTGTCATGGAAAAAGTTGGCCCAACTTTGACGTCATCGTATACGCCTTCCCAAACAACTACCGCTCTGGGAACAGTTCCTACGTGTTCAGCGCGAAGCCTGCTTTCAATGGGGCTTCTCATTGTGTGAATCGCGCGCTCACGAGACGTTGAGCGTGCCGAAAGGTCTCGGTCACGCGAAAAAAAAGTGTACGTTTATGCGCGCTCTGCTCCGCTCTCTCTTTTCTTCAGGATCAATTACAAGACGTGTGTGTTTTGCTTTGTCCTCACAATTGCTGTACACCTTTATAACATGTTAAAGCTTAATTATGAACATAGTTTGACAAGTTTACTCGACATATAATATATAATTTCGACGTTTTGGTGCGCATCCACTTGAATTTTGCCTACATTTCGACCGAAAAGTGGCTATTTTGAGAACCGAAAGACGCAGACTTGAAAACTAAACGCTGTTTTGGTAAGTATAATCCCTTCCAGGTCTTTTGATGGAAGAACAGCAAAGGTAAGGGAATATTTATGTGTTAATTTTGGGTTTCTGTCGACTCCAAGATAGAGGAGGCATAATGATACATTTGGAGCGCCGACTCCTAGTATAGCCTAGTAAACGCAAACTGTAACGTTAAAAATAAATGTAACACAGCGTTTGCATTTAGAAGAAGTGTATCTTCCTATACATATGTAAAACATGCATATTTAGTCAAAGTTTATGATGTGTATTCCTTGTTAGCTGACGTTATCTGCCGGAGCTATTTCATTTCTCCTGACATTTTAGTAGCATTTTTTGAACGATGCGTCATTGTAAACAGAGATTTATGGATATATATTGCAGATTATTGGAAAAAAATGAATGTACTGTGTAACATGTTATATTACTGTCATCTGATGAAGATTTCAAAAGGTTAGTGAAATTTTTTTTTAAAATCCTGCGTTTGTTGATTGCATATTTTTTCCTACTTGGCTATGCTAATGAGCTATGTCTGCGGTGGTGGTTTGACATAAATATGTGCTATGTTTTCGCCGTAAAACATTTTAGAAATCTGACTTGTTGCCTGGATTCACAACGAGTGTAGCTTTAATTCAATACCCTGCATGTGTATTTTAATGAACGTTTGAATTTTAACTAATACTATTAGCATTTAGCGTAGCGCATTTGTATTTCCAGAGCTCTAGATGGGACACCTGCGTGCCAGGTAGAAGCAAGAGGTTAACAACTAGTATTTATTTTCTCAAAAAGCCACGGGCCAAAATTGATACCCTTAAAAATTCTTAGAATTAAAGTAGTCAAAAATGTTGTATTTGGTCCCACATTCCTACCATGCAATGACTACATCAAGCTTGTGACTCAGAAGCTTGTGATTAAGCATCTCCAATCCAAAATTAAATCTAGAATCGGCTTCCTATTTCGCAACAAAGCCTCCTTCACTCATGCTGCCAAACATACCCTCGTAAAACTGACTATCCTACCGATCCTTAACTTCGGTCATTTACAAAACAGCCTCCAACACTCTCCTCAGCAAACTGGATGTAGTCTATCACGGTGCCAACCCTTTTGTCACCAAAGCCCCATATACTACCCACCACTGCAACCTGTATGCTCTTGTTGGCTGGCCCACACTACATATTTGTCGCCAAACCCACTGGCTCCAGGTCATCTATAAGTCTATGCTAGGCACAGCCCTGCCTCATCTCAACTCACTGGTCAGCATAGCAACACCCACCTGTAGCACACGCTTCAGCAGGTTTATTTCACTGGTCATCCCCAAAGCCATCACTCCTTTGGCCGCCTGTCCTTCCAGTTCTCTGCTGCCAATGATTGGAACGAATTCAAAAAGCACTGAAGCTGGAGTCTTATATCTGTACGTCTATTACTCCAGTGTTAATGCTAAATTGTCATTATTTCGCCACTATGGCCTATGTATTGCCTTACTACCTCCCTACTCTTCTACATTTGCACACACTGTACATAGATTTTTCTATTGTGTTATTGACTGTACGTTTGTTTATGTGTAACTCTGTGTTGTTGTTTTTTTGTCGCACTGCTTTATTTGGCCAGGTCGTGGTTGTAAATGAGAAGTTGTTCTCAATTGGCCTACCTGGTTGAATAAAGGTGAAAACCAAACTTGGAGGATGCATTTGGAGTTTGTTGTGGCTGTTTTTCAGATTATGTTGTGCCCAATAGAAATAAACTGTAAATAATTCCCTCATTTATTTAGCATAAAAACAGTAGAGTTTAGTATTTGAATTCTTTATTTTATGCAGTCATTATTGCTCATCTTCATCAAGGGTGTCAATAATTTCGGACTCCTCTGCAAATACACATATACTGCACACACTATACACTGAGTGTACAAAACATTAAGGGCACCTGCTCCTTCCATGACAGAAACTGACCCGGTGAATCCAGGTGAAAGCTATGATCCCTTATTGATGTCACTTGATAAATCCACTTCAATCAGTGTAGATGAAGGGGAGGAGAGAGGTTAAAATGAAAGATGTTATAGCCTTGAGACATGGGTTGTATATGAGTGCCATTCAGAGGGTGAATGGGCCCTCAAACATATTTAAGCGCCCTTGAACGAGGTTTGGTAGTAGGTTTGTGTCAAGAACTCTGTTGGATTTTCCATGCTCAACAGTTTCCTGTGTGTATCAAGAATGATCCGCCACCAAAAGGACATACAACCAGCTTGACACAACTGTGGGAAGTATTGGAACACTTTCCACATCTTGTAGAGGGTGGGAGGGATTGTAACTCAATATTAGGAAGGTGTTCCTAATGTTTGGTATACTCAGTGTATATACACATACAAGTCACCTCACAGCTGCACCTCCCTCCCATAGCAGGCCAGTCAACAGGGGATCCAATGAGAAGGAAAAATTTGCAGCCTGTAAACAACCATCCTGTTCTGACATGTTCAAACAATTGCACCACACCAAGCAAGTCTACAAAAGCACTGTGAGTAATTCTTCGGAGAAGACAGACACTATAGCAACATCGATGGAAACAAATAATAAAGTGAAATTTGCACATGCTTCTCTCTACACTTCTTTTACATACTTTCAGAGGTGTAGTCAATGTCAGAACTACTTAGTAGACAAAATAATTTTATCGCTGTAGAAATGCTGACCTCACAAAAACAGTCAACATCTAAATAAGCTTACTAGGAATCAGGCATAGGCTCTGGGGTTCAAATACTGTTTCAAATCTTTCAAGTACTTTGTGTGTTTCCTTGAGCCTGCCTGGAGGGCCGGGTGGACAGATTTGCACTTTTGGTACCGTTCTATTGGTTCCATTGCAACATGCAAACTCAATCAAACCCAGCTAAAGCATGTGACATGATTTCAAATAGTATCTGAACCCAGGTCTGTTAGGAATGCTGACCTCACAAAATGCCATATCTGCTGGTCACAGGTCATTGGTGCCCTGAGCTACAGCCTTGGTACTTCCCTTCTATAACCTCTACACTTCACTTCTAAAGGGGACATACAGTAAACGCGTCAATGCAAAGAGAAGAAACACAAATCAACAGGTAACTAATGCACTGGAAACACAGTCCTCTGCATCCCAAATGGCACCCATTTCCCTATCAAGTGCACTACTTTTGATCAGGGCCCATAGTGCTCTGCCTAAAAGAGTTAGAATATGTAAGGAATAGGGTGCCATTTGGGACACAACCTTTATGGATGTATTTATGGATGTAGCCAACAAACTGGATGGACGTAGAACACATACTTGGTGCTCATGTCTTCTGACTTCCAATCCTAGGTAAGTGTGCTCAGAAGTCGGACAGTCGACAGCTGTCACAGAAGCATGAGGTGGTAGTGTTTGTTTTTAAAGGTGGAATATTTAGTGTCTGTGCCACAGTTGAAACCCTAGCGGGGTTTCCTCTTCCTGTACATATGCAGCAGCTGCCTGGTGAAGTTACAACAACATGGTCTCATTAGGTTATGGTCTCGTCAATCATTGCACCTGTTTGAACTTGTTATCACTATAAATGACACCTGTCCACAACCTCAAACAGTCACACTCCAAACTCCACTATGGCCAAGACCAACAAAATTGTAGACCTGCACCAGGCTGGGAAGACTGAATCTGCAATAGGTAAGCAGCTTGGTTTGAAGAAATCAACTGTGGGAGCAATTATTGGGAAATGGAAGACATACAAGACCACTGATAATCTCCCTCGATCTGGGGCTCCACGCAAGATCTCACCCCGTGGGGTCAAAATGATCACAAGAACGGTGAGCAAAAATCCCAGAACCACACGGGGGGACCTAGTGAATGACCTGCAGAGAGCTGGGACCAAAGTAACAAAGCCTACCATCAGTAACAGACTACGCCGCCAGGGACTCAAATCCTGCAGTGCCAGACGTGTCCCCCTGCTTAAGCCAGTACATGTCCAGGACCGTTTGAAGTTTGCTAGAGAGCATTTGGATGATCCAGAAGACGATTGGGAGAATGTCATATGATCAGATGAAACCAAAATATAACATTTTGGTAAGAACTCAACTCGTTGTGTTTGTAGGACAAAGAATGCTGAGTTGCATCCAAAGAACACCATACCTACTGTGAAGCATGGGGGTGGAAACATCATGCTTTGGGGCTGTTTTTCTGCAAAGGGACCAGGATGACTGATCTATGTAAAGGAAAGAATGCATGAGATCGTGAGATTTTGAGTGAAAACCTCCTTCCATCAGCAAGGGCATTGAAGATGAAACGTGGCTGGGTCTTTCAGCATGACAATGATTCCAAACACACCGCCCGGGCAACGAAGGTGTGGCTTTGTAAGAAGCATTTCAAGGTCCTGGAGTGGCATAGCCAGTCTCCAGACCTCAACCCCATAGAAAATCTTTGGAGGGAGTTGAAAGTCTGTGTTGCCCAGCAACAGCCCCAAAACATCACTGCTCTAGAGGAGATCTGCATGGAGAAATGGGCCAAAATACCAGCAACAGTGTGTGAAAACCTTGTGGAGACTTACAGAAAATGTTTGACCTCTGTCATTGCCAACAAAGGGTATGTAACAAAGTATTGAGAAACTTTTGTTATTGACCAAATACTTATTTTCCACCATAATTTGCAAATAAATTCATTACAAATCCTACAATGTGATTTTCTGGATTTTATTTTCTCATTTTGTCTGTCATAGTTGAAGTGTACCTATGATGAAAATTACAGGCCTCTCTCATCTTTTTAAGTGGGAGAACTTCCACAATTGGAGGCTGACTAAATACTTTTTTGTCCCACTGTAACCTGAAAGGCAGCTCAGCAAGGAAGAAGCCACTGGTCCAAAACCGCCATAAAAAAGCCAGACTACGGTTTGCAACTGCACATGGGGCAAATATTGTACTTTTTGGAGAAATGTTCTCTGGTCTTATGAAACAAAAATAGAACTGTTTGGCCATAATGACCATCAGTATGTTTGGAGGATAAAGGGGGATGCTTGCAAGCCAAAGAATACCATCCCAACCATGAAGCACGGGGGTGGCAGCATCATGATGTGGGGGTGCTGTGCTGCAGGAGGGACTGGTGCACTTTACAAAATAGATGGCATCATGTGGGTGGACATTTATGTGGATATATTGAAGCAACATCTCAAGACTTCAGTAAGGAAGTTAAAGCTTGGTCGCCAATGGGTCTTCCAAATGAACAATGCCCCGTAGTATACTTCCAAAGTTGTGGTAAAATGTCTTAAAGACAACAAAGTAAAAGTATTGGAATGGCCAAAATTTGTGGGCAGAACTGAAAAAACGTGTGCGAGCAAGGAGACCTACAAACCTGACTCAGTTACACCAGCTCTGTCAGGAGGAATGAGCCAAAATTCACCCAATTTATTGTAGGAAGCTTGTGGAAGGTTCCCTTAACTGTTTGACCCACAATGTATAGGCAATGCTACCAAATACTAATTGAGTGTATGTAAACTTATGACCCACTAGGTATGTGATGAAATAAATAATTCTCTCTACTATTATTCTGACATTTCACATTATTAAAATTAAGTGGTGATCAAAGACAGGGAATTTTTACTATAATTAAATGTCAGGAAAAGTGAAAAACTGAGTTTAAATGTAATTGGCTAAGGTGTATGCAAACATCTGACTTCAACTATAATATCTGTTTGTTCATTTTCAGTTAGGCTGCTCAGCCCAACAGTCAAACCCAATGGTTTCATTATTGCAATAACTAATCAATATTAAATAAAGATGATTATTTTAAGAAATGACAAAGTCTTTCTCAGTACTGAAATTTCAACGACACCTGGCCTCCACAATCACCCTACCTCAACCCAATTAAGATGGTTTGGGATGAGTTGGACTGCAGAGTGAAGGAAAAGCAGCCAACAAGTGCTCAGCATATGTGGGAACTCCTTCAAGACTGTTGGAAAAGCATTCCAGGTGAAGCTGGTTGAGAGAAAGCCAGGAGTGTGCAAAGGTGTCATCATGGCAAAGGGTGGCTACTTTGAAGAATCTCAAATATAAATAATATTTTGATTTGTTTAACACTTTTTTGGTTACTACATGATTCAATATGTGTTATTTCATAGTGTTGATGTCTTCACTATTATTCTACAATGTACAAAATAGTCCAATTAAAGAAAAATCCTTTTGACTGGTACTGTATATTTTTGAACCAATATTAACTTTACAGTGACCATTTGTTCATCATTTTCCATCCTTCTCTACCATCCGTCAGTGGTTGGCACCTTTCTTCTCGCTGCCATGCCATTGTAGGACAGAGCTCAGTGATATCACAGGTGATGATGCGGTAAAGGGTTTACAGGGACAAGATGAGTGTAGGTGATCCCCCTCTGCTCCGTCTACTGTCTCACACTGTGTGTGGCGGAAATGTGTGCGTGCATGTGTGTGTGTGTGTGTGTGTGTGTGTGTGTGTGTGTGTGTGTGTGTGTGTGTGTGTGTGTGTGTGTGTGTGTGTGTGTGTGTGTGTGTGTGTGTGTGTGTGTGTGTGTGTGTGTTTTTGGAACAGTATGTACACTCATAAACATCCTCCAGGCAATAGGAGTCATTCTTGGAATATTTATTTTTGCTGGTAACGCAAAGAGGCAGCCAACCCCTAATCTTGCCCTCAGCTCTTTTCTCTGAAGCACAGAGGAGGGGAGGAGGAGAACAAGAGAGAGGGGGCGGGGGAAGGGAGGGTCAGTATGACTGGAGAGGATTCTCAAAGAGAGAGAAAGAGAGTGGTGGGTACCAGGGACGAATGGGCGATAAATGGAAGAGGACGTGTGTGTGCACCAACGTGTGTGTGTGTGGGCAGATTGCGGAATGGGGGTGACTGGGGGCTGGGTGTGGAGACCCTGTGTTCAATGGGGCTCTAAGGCAGAAAAGGGGGGCAGATGGGGGGTGGTGGAGGTGAGGAAGGGGGTTCAACTAGTAAAGAGGGTGCGGGGTGTTCCCGGAGGCTGAATGTGGCTCGCCGTGTGTCTGATTCAATGTGAATGGCAGCGTGCCGTGCGGCCCCATCCCGGCCAAATCCCTTTTGACATTCTTCGCCTTCTCTTAGATGTCAGCGCAGAAGGAAAGAGGGGCACACACAACACCAGAGCAGGCACTGACTTTCTCTCTCTTACACTCTGTGGAACACACACACACAGTCAGATGCACAGGGCACCTATTCAGTGGTGTGTACATTCTTGACATGCCACATGCTATTTCTTTCACATGGGTCTACATGGTCACGTGAACTACAGTATACGTGTTGATGTGCACACTTGGACCTGAAACGGCAGCCTACATGGCTTGTGACAGCTCCTTGTGCCAATACTGCTTTAGCATTTCATCTTGGCTGGTAGATAATACATTTACGCTGCAATTAGAATTTTAGGTGGTCACTTGTCACAGTAAACAAGACCACAATCAGCTTGAATTATTTTGATTGTGAAGCACTGACATAGACACACAAGCCTGTTATTGTATATAGATCCCCAAGATGAATGTCTTTCCCTTTCGAGATGGACCGATGCATTTCTATTCTTTCTTGCTCGACTGTCTTATGACAGTGCAAATGTATTTTTCCCTCTTCACTATATTCAGTGTGACACTCCGTTACAGAGAGGACATGTTTGAGTGGATCACAGTTGAGTTCCCATCTGTATTTGGGGACATATTTTACTGTGGCACAGAGCTGACAGGGGGATAGAGTCCTGCTGTTTTATGACCAAGGCTGCAAGTCCTCATGTCATCCTTGTGCCTGTCGTTTGTTTGTGTCTGTCTGTGTATTTCTTTAAAATGTTGGTTATTTTGGGGGGGTCAATATTTGTATTTGTTTTGTTATTTTTTGGTGTGGGGGATACAGGTATATGATCCATTTCAGGTTATAGGTTTATATAACATGTACCCCGTAGGCTGCCACTCACAATTCTGCATAAAACAGGGAAAATGAAACAAAAAAGAAGCGGGCCTCCACCCCGAACATCCCATCCCATTCACCCAAACAACATGTCTCCACCCCCACTCTCGGAAACCAGGTTTTTCACCCCCCAGCAACTGGGGGGGGGGGGGGTGTTTTCTCTTTCGCACTTCCCAGCCAAAGAGAACTCTCTCCCTATACCACCCCTTCCCCATGGGCATAAAAGTAAAGAAAGTGAAAAAGATTAAAATATATACACATACAGTGCATTTGGAAAGTATTCAGATCCCTTTACTTTTTTCACATTTTGTTACGTTACGTGTTTTTTCCCTGATCAATCTACACACAATACTCCATAGCATAAACAGATGTACACATTTTTGCAAATGTATCAATGAAACACTGAAATATCACATTTTCACAAGTATTAAATTAGCTAAACAACTACCGGTAGCCATATTAATAACAAAAACAGAAGAGGTTTTACAATCAGTTATTTTCTATCTCGATTGTAAAACCTCTTCTCTTTTTACTTTCAGATATGGTTACTAAACAACAACCCACAACGAGCCACCAAAAGCTATGTTTACTAGCAAATGTTAGCACATGACTGGAGTTGGCTAGCTAGTTAGCCTGGCGCCTGCTAACATGTCATGCACCTGCCTTGCATTTGTAACATCAGCAACTGTAAATACACTGAACAAAAATATAAACGCAACATGTAAAGTATTGGTCCCATGTTTCATGGGACCAAATAAAAGATCCCAGATTTGCTGATCCCAGAAGCTGTTTATCATGTCCACTTATCCACTGCCCCCATTTTAAGGTTAAAGTCAAGCACACAGTCTGGTTTATTTTTCTCTCTCCCATCAGATGGTCCACCTTCCCTGTGGCCGACATGGTTGCTGTATGGACAATGGCGAGGACATGTATCGTTTGTCATGCCACTTTACTGCCAGCTGTTGACCGTATGGTGCACTCAATACATTTTGACCATACAGCAATGTTACATTCAACCACACTGGTGATCCATGCAGTGCAACAAAAATGAAAAACATGGTTTAAGTTTAAACACCCTGTAGATACGTTTGAGTTATTTGTAGATATTAAATACTTGTTGATTAAGAGTTTGACACCCCTGGGCTAGTGTATCTATCTATTTATGTAGCTAACTATTTATTTATCAAGCTAAAAACATGGAGTCTGACGTTAGCTAGCTAGCTAGTTGCTGGGAGGATGTCACGTCATTGGAGGAGTGGCTGAGTGACTGAGTTTTTCCCCTCCTATCATTTTTCGGTGGCTACAGCTAGAGATGCAGGTGTCATTTGGTTAGCTAGCAAGAAATGTGAATCGCTGTGCTAGCTTGCTGTGCTGAACATGCTGAACTTAAAAGACTGTTATCCACAGTTAGCATATCTCTTAGTTTGTTTGGAGACAATCAAATATATTTGGTATCGATCAAACGGGCGGGCAGGCAGGCAAGTTGCCATTCAGCTGTCAAAACGTGGGTTGGGACAAGCATTCATTGGCAGACAAGCTTAGGAAGGACGAGCAGGCTACTACTCCTCATTGTTTATCTATGCAAAAGTTTGAGAGGGTTTATCAAAATGACCCTCATTAGATTTTAGCTCATCTCTCTCTGACTACCAATATTTGTTGATTTTGTTGATGACCATAGGCAACTGAGGGAGAGAGACACTACCTTTTCATGTTTGTTTGATTGTGAAGTTGCAATATGTAAGAGGATTCCTGTGGTATTAACATATTAGCAGAATTACATTAAAGTGTATTTTGCGGCATTGGCGAATGTGTTCTAATGATCTAAAGTTGCACTGTTGCTACTGCCTGTAAACACACAGTCCAGTTCTAAGTCAATGATGGCAGGCCTGTGTGGCAAATGGCTTATTTATTTATATATATATATATATATATATTATTTATTTATATATATATATATATATATATATATATATATATATATATATATATATATATATGCAGACCGGTATGCCATAGGCAATCAGATCTAGAGTATATATATATATATATATATATATATATATATATATATATATATATATATATATATATATATATATAAATATACTCTAGATCTGATTGCCTATGGCATACCGGTCTGCATAGACCCCCTGTCCTGGACAAGACATATGTTTTTATTAGGCTTTATTTACTGTAGTGTTTATTAATTGTCCAAACGCACGGTGGCTTTCCCACTTACTATGGAATTTTCACAAATGCCAAATATCATTCCCAAACATTCTATGAATTTATGAAAATGAGAAAATGACCATATCAAAGTGCTTGCTTGTCAGAAAATGATTTGCATGTTGAGAGAGCATGTTGCATTTTAAGAGAGCATGTGTATTATTTTAGATTTTTTTTTTTTTTGGGGGGGGGGCGTAGATCAGCTTTCATCAATGTAATTGTCTGCATCATTTCCAAAATCCCATTATGTTTTTTTGTATATACAGTTGAAGTCGGAAGTTTACATACACTTCGGTTGGACTCGTTCATCAACCACTCCACACATTTCTTGTTAACAAACTATAGATTTGGCAAGTCGGTTAGGACATCTACTTTGTGCATGACACAACTCATTTTTCCAACAATTGTTTACAGACAGATTATTTACTTTATAATTCACTGTATCACAATCCCAGTGGGTCAGAAGTTTACATACACTAAGTTGACTGTGCCCTGAAAATTATGTCATGGCTTTAGAAGCTTCAGATAGGCTAATTGACATCATTTGAGTCAATTGGACGTGTATCTGTGGATGTATTTCAAGGCCTACCTTCAAACTCAGTGCCTCTTTGCATGATATCGTGGAAAAATCCAAAGGAATCCGCCAAGACCTCAGCAAAAAAAATTGACCTCCACAAGTCTGGTTCATCCTTGGGAGCAATTTCCTCTGGTTCAAATCCAGTTACCACGTTCATCTGTACAAACAATAGGAAGCAAGTATAAACACCATGGGACCACGCAGCCGCCATACCTCTAAGGAATGAGACATGTTCTGTCTCCTAGAGATGAACGTCCTTTGGTGCGAAAAGTGTAAGTCAATCCCAGGACAACAGCAAAGGACCTTGTGAAGATGCTGGAGGAAACAGGAATAGAACTATCCATATCCACAGGAAAACAAGTCCTATATCGACATAACTTAAAAGGCCGCTCAGCAAGGAAGAAGCCAATGCTCCAAAACCGCCATAAAGGACTTTGTGAAGATACATATCCACTGTATTCCAAACTTCTTCCATTTAAGAATTATTTTAGGCCACTGTGTTCTTGGGGACCATCAATGATGTAGACATGATTTGGTACCCTTCCCCCAGATCCATTCCCCCAACTCCAAAATCCGTAAACACGGGCACCCTCATAGATGTCATCCTAACTAACTTGCCCTCTAAATACACCTCTGCTGTTTTCAATCAAGATCTCAGCGATCAATGCCTCATTGCTTGCATCCGTAATTGGTTTGCGACCAAACGACCACCCCTCATCACTGTCAAATGCACCCTAAAACACTTCTGCGAGCAGGCCTTTCTAATTGACTTGGCCGGGGAATCCTGGAATGACATTGACCTCATCCCGTCAGTAGATGATGCCTGGCTATTCTTTAAAAGTGCCTTACTTACCATCTTAAATAAGCATGCCCCATTCAAAAAGTTTGAACTAGGAATATATATAGTCCTTGGTTCACTCCAGACCTTTCTGCCCTTGACCAGCACAAAACATCCTGTGACGTCCTGCATTAGCATCGAACAGCCCCCTTGATATGCAACTTTTCAGGGAAGTTAGAAACAAATATACACAGGCAGTTAGGAAAGCTAAAGCTAGCGAATTTCAATAAGCATTTCTCTACGGCTGGCCATGCTTCCCACCTGGCTACCCCTACCTCGGTCAACTGCCCGGCATCCTCCACAGCAACCCGCCAAAGCTGCCACCATTTCTCCTTTACCCGAATCCAGATAGCTGATGTTCTGAAAGAGCTGCAAAATCTGGACCCCTACAAATCAGCCGGGCTAGACAATCTGGACCCTCTCTTTCTAAAATGAACTGCCGGAATTGTTGCAACATCTCTGATGTCTCTCTGGAAGGCAACCCATGCTCTAATTTCGTCTACCTTGTTGTCAAGAGACTGGACATTGGTGGGTAGTATACTCGGAAGCGATGGGCGGTGTACACGCCTACGGAGCCTGACCAGGAGGCCGCTATGTCTTCCTCTTCTGCGGCGATGTTGTTTTGGGTCTGCTTCTGGGATTTTATCCACTGTCCTGAGTGGTGGTCCGAACAAAGGATCCGCTTTGGGAAAGTCGTACGCCTGGTCATAATGTTGGTAAGTTGACATCGCTCTTATACTCAATAGTTCTTCCCGGTTGTATGTAATAACACTTAAGATTTTCTGGGCTAACACTGTAAGAAATAATACATAGATTCTGCATAGATTCCTAAGGACTTGAAGCGAGGCGACCATCTCTGTCGGCACCATCTTTACTAACCAACCATAAACCATTTATACTCATTCATCATTGCCACCAACACACAGAGAGTGAGTTAGCTATATCGACAAATCCATTTCCACAAACAAACATGTTTACTCTGCTGAAGGTACCTACCAGTCTAGCACTGACTACCATGGCATAGACAAAATTGATTGACAGTGTGTAATCCAAAAAAGATAGCTAATATGATTTAGCTGATGGCTTTCAGAGTTCAGTACATGACTGTAACGTTAGCTAACTAAACTAATAGGGCCTGAGGGAGAGGTAACTGTCATGGGGTTAGCAAGCACACACACACACACACACACACACACACACACACACACACACACACACACACACACACACACACACACACACACACACACACACACACACACACACACACACACACACACACACACACACACACACACACACACACACACACACACACACACACACACTAGATCCTTTTTAAGGGGGGGGGTTACTTCCTTAGCGAAAGGCTTGTGCGTGCCCCCCCCCACCTTCTCCACCCCAACCCCACCCCCAGTCTGGGTGTCGATATGTGTCCGCTTGGGTTTGTTTGAGTCCCTGTCATGTCACGTACAGTCTGTTGTGTGGCTGCATTTGTCCTTGCCTCGGGCCCAATGTGTCCAAGACAAGCGTTTTGTTTGACTTCAGCCATCTTTGGTTGGAGACCACATATACTGTTTATCTGAGGAGTGCTTGGTCAACAGTTCTACTCCGTATAAGGCCTGGATATTAAGAGTTTAATAATATATTGGGCAAAGGACTGGGAGCGGATACCTCCAGGCTTGTAGTGTTTCGTTCTCATGCTACAGTCAAGAAAATCTGAAGGGGATTTGGAAGACGAATTTATGACTGGATCATTTTAAACTGAATGTGTTTTCTGCATGTTCATGGTTTGTCTGGGATGTGTCCCAAATGGCACCCTGTTCCCTATATAGTGCACTATTTATATCAGAGCTATGTGTACCCTGGTCAAAGGTAGTGCTCAATATAAGGGAATAATGTTCCATTTGGGATGCAGCCCTGCAGTGCGTATGAGATTATTGTGTGTGTGCAGGTTTCTTCTTCAGTTCTTCATTCTTAATTTTAAGTTTCCTCAGTGAACCAATCAGCTCACAAAATGACTATGTGCACAGTGTGTGCACAGTCAGCATTCCCCTCCAATGAGCAGGCTGGTGGAACATTTTACGCCATGAGCAGCAAACGCAAACAAGAACCGCTGTTGGTTTAGAGAATGTTATACTTGGATTGTGCATCTAAAATGATCCAAAGGTGATTCATAATATTTATAGAATGAATCTTGATCCAGAAGAGATTCCAGGGTAAGAAATACAGTAGATTACATGGTTTTTCCCATGCTGAATAAATCATGCGAACACTGATATATAATTTACATATTTAAAATGGTATATTTAGGGCTGTCAGACACTGAACCTGTATACAGTATATACTGATACACTATAGTTAAAAAGTTCCCTTAGTTTAGCCTGTGACACAATGTGTGGAGAGCGCCGTGGCAGCACGTACAATTGCAAACCATGGCAAATGGAAACTTTTATAGTAGAGCTGTTTATCATTGACAATCTCAATACTTCTGTCTACATACCTTGAAGTACGCTAACACATAACCTATATTTCAGTCTTCAAAAGTGAAGACACACTACTGTTCTATGCACTATAAATCAGTAAAGTACATGTACATTTACCGTCTCAAATATATCTGATTTTGAACTAAACCCCATGATGTGTTTAAAAAGCATTTTTATGGTAGTGAATATACATGGATTATGCAAGAGTGTGTTGTGTTGGAACTCAGGGCAAATTACGCACTTGTCTCTTTCAGTGAGTGTCATCCAGACCAACACTGTGGGTCTATCACAAGCCTGCCCTTCCCTTAAGCCCAAAGTAACTCTTCAGAACACAGAATGAAACACAACACAGAGATGGCTTCACCTAGAGGACCCAAGTTTGTAAATATACGGTGTAGTCATATCCTTGGAGGGCTTTTGTTTGAACATTGTTACATTTAAAAACCTGTCTGCTTGAAACCTCAGTGAGCAACCCTAGAATTTAGAAAAACAGAAAGAAAAAAAATTAATAACAGACAAGAGAGACGAAAAACCCATTGCAGGAGAGTCGGGATACGACTTTGTGGTAAGCTTTCAGAAGCCCAGCTTCCATCCCCTGGGCGCACATTGATGTCATTGTCAAACATTGTTCGCACTACCCCCCACCATCACACATCCCCCCTCCATCACACATCGCCTCCTGCCCCCCACTTTCTCTATCAGCACTCATGCCTCGGGTACTGCAGGCGAGACTTGTAAGGATTAATTAACCAATTAGGAGAACAGCCCTTGAGACACGTTGGGGGCACCCTCTTCGTCATCACCCTGACACTGAGGGGCAGACCTCAATTAGGCTATTCTGGGGACTCCAGGAGAGAGAGAGAGAGAGAGAGAGAGAGAGAGAGAGAGAGAGAGAGAGAGAGAGAGAGAGAGAGAGAGAGAGAGAGAGAGAGAGAGAGAGAGAGAGAGAGAGAGAGAGAGAGAGAGATAATAATGTGTGCATTCCCTTGAGTGAGCAACCTTTTAATTGAATTATCATCAGTCCTGATGTCGATTCCTGTTTCGGGGTCTTTTAGCCCCCACTTACCCCCGGATGCTGGCGGAATGAAACGCCAGCCCACTCGGTGCTGCTTGATTAGGCTGATAAAGAGGGGAGCAGATGTACCCCCCTCCATCCCTTCTTCCCTCTTTTATTTAATTACTGCTCATAGTTCATACTGCAGGCAACTCTGACTGACAGTCTGTCTGCATACCTATGGGCAGCATCTCTCCCACACTGACTTTGGGAGGAGACTTCCCTCTCTTTGGGATGAGAAACTTTAGAGTAAAGGCGTGTGTGTGTGTGTGTGTGTGTGTGTGTGTGTGTGTGTGTGTGTGTGTGTGTGTGTGTGTGTGTGTGTGTGTGTGTGTGTGTGTGTGTGTGTGTGTGTGTGTGTGTGTGTGTGTGTGTGTGTGTGTGTGTGTGTGTGTGTGTGTGTGTGTGTGTGTGTGTGTGTGAGAGAGAGAGAGAGAGAGAGAGAGAGAGAGAGAGAGATGGATAAAGATAAAGAGAGAGAAAAAGCAATTGAATGAATTCCAGGCATGTTTTTGAATCATGTATAATCACATTCCATAATCATATCATTGTATATTAAAGTGGACATGATCCCAAATTGCCCACTGCACATGCTGCACTACGAGCCAGCCAGTCAGTCATTTGAGATTGACGGATGGCTCATTGCCGGCTGATTGTGGCATGTATTCCCAGTGTCAGCGGTTAAAAGCTGGGCCAGAGACAGCAAGGGGACTGGAGAGAGAGAGAGAGAGAGAGAGAGAGGCAGAGAAAAGATGGGTCCTCACACACACACACACACACACACACACACACACACACACACACACACACACACACACACACACACACACACACACACACACACACACACACACACACACACACACACACACACACACACACACACACACACACACACACACACACACACACACACACACACACACACACACACACACACACACACACACACACACACACCTACTTATCACAGTGCTGATCTACATGGTTGTGCATTATGAATAGGCAGGCTGAGTTGTATATCCTCTCTAAATGATGGTACCTAACTTCTGGAGGCTAAACACACTTAACCCGAGTTTTTATTTTCTTTTAACAGACCTAACACAATGACAGTAGAGCAATAGATTGAGGGAGTGTGTCAGAAATATTTCAATGCCGTTATTATGAGCACAAGAGCTTGCGATGGTGCAAAAGGGCTAAGTTTTGATGAATAAACAAGTTGTAAGCGGGCTTGGGGGAGGGGTAGATAAAGCTTTAATATTGCAGATAGATTGTAGCTTCCATCAATGTAATTGTCTGCATAATTTCAAATCCTGAATATACATTTTTGTAAATATATACAGTACCAGTCAAAAGTTTGGACACACCTACTCATTCAAGGGTTTTTCTTTATATGGACTATTTTCTAGAAGAATAGTGAAGACATCAAAACTATGAAATAACACATATTGAATCATGTAGTAACCAAAAACGTGTAAAACAAATCAAAATATATTTTAGATTTTAGAATCTTCAAAGTAGCCACCCTTTGCCTTGATGACAGCATTGCACACTCTTGGCATTCTCTCAACCAGGTTCACTCGGAATGCTTTTCCAAAAGTCTTTAAGGAGTTCCCACACATGCTGAGCACTTGTTGGCTCCTTTTCCTTCACTCTGCAGTCCAACTAATCCCAAGCCATCTCAATTGGGTTGAGGTTGGGTGATTATGGAGGCCAGGTCATCTGATGCAGAACTCCATCACTTTCCTTTTTGGTCAATAGCCCTTACACAGCCTGGAGGTGTGTTGGGTCATTGTCCTGTTGAAAAACAAATTATAGTCCCACTAAGCCCAAACCAGATGGGATGGTGTATTGCTGCAGAATGCTGTGGTAGCAGTGATTGTTTAAGTGTGCCTTGAATTCTAAATAAATTGGCGACAGTGTCATCAGCAAAGGATCCCCACCCCATCTCACCTGTGGAGATCATCCGTTCACTTACTCTGCGTCTCACAAAGACATGGAGGATGGAACCAAAAATCTCAAATGTGGATTCATCAGACCAAAGGACAGATGTCCACCGGTCTAATGTCCATGGCTTGTATTTCTTGACCCAAGCATGTCTTTTCTTCCTATTGGTGTCCTTCAGTGGTGGTTTCTTTGCAGCAATTCGCCCATGAAGGCCTGATTCAGTCAGTCTCCACTGAACAGTTGATGTTGATACAGTGGGGAGAACAAGTAGCAGGTTTTCATCAATTATCTCTTTGTACTTTTCTCTGTTAATCTTTGCCTCGATTCGGACTAGTCTTCCAGTCTCTGCGCTGAAAAACATCTCCACAGCCTGATGCTGCCACATACATTCTACACCGTAGGGATGGTGCCAGGTTTCCTCCAGATGTGAAGCTTGTGCCTTTTGGAGCTCTGTCAGTGACCATCGAGTTCTTGGTCACCTCCCTGATGAAGGCCCTTTTCCCTGATTGCTCAGTTTGGCCGAGCGGCCAGCTCTTGGAAGGGTCTTGTTGGTTCCAAACTTCTTCCATTTAAGAATGATGGAGGCCACTGTGTTTTTGGGGACCTTTCTATGCTGCAGCCATTTTTTTGGTACCCTCCCCCAGATCTGTGCTTCTGCACAATCCTATTTTGCTCTGACATGCAACTTTGGGACCTTCTGTAGACAGGTGTGTGCCTTTCCAAATAATGTTCAATCAATTGAATTTACCAGAGGTGGACTCAAATCAAGTAATAGAAACATATCAAAGATGATCAATGGAAACAGGACGCACCTGAGCTCAATTTCGAGTCTCATAACAAAGGATCTGAATAGTTAGGGAAATAAGGTATTTCTGTATTTACATTTTCATACATTTACAAACATTTCTAAAAACCTGTTTTTGATTCGTCATGATGGGGTATTGTGTGTCCAGGAACATATTTTATTTCATCCATTTTAGAATAAGGATGTAAAGTAACAAAATGTGAAAAAAGACAATGGGTTTGAAAACTTTATGAAAGCACTGTAAATACATACATGCATGCATGCATGCATACATACATACATACATACATACATACATACATACATACATACATACATACATACATACATACATACATACATACATACATACATACATACATACATACATACATACATACATACATACATACATACATACATACATACATACATACATACATACATACATACATACATACATACATACATACATACATACACGGCTTCTATGGCTTAACTTCTCTAGGGTAGGGGGCAAAATTTGGAATTTTGGATGAAAAGCGTGCCCAAATTAAACTGCCTTCTACTCAGGCCCAGAAGAGAGGATATGCATATAATTAGTAGATTTGGATAGAAACCACTCTAAACCACTCTAATGTTAAAATAATGTATGTGAGTATAACGGAACTGATTTGGCAGGCGAGAACCTGAGAAAAAGCCATTCAGGATGTTTTTTGTTGTAGTTTTCTATTCAATGCCATTACAGTATCCATTGACTTAGGACTCAAATTTCAGTTCCTATGCCTTCCACTAGATGTCAACAGTGTTTAGAAATGGCTAAAAACAACCCGAGGATTGAATATAAACCTCGTTTGACATGTTTCTATGAACTTTATGGATACAATTTGGATTTTTAGTCTGCCTGTTGTGACTGCGTTTGAGCTTGTGGATTACTGAAGAAAACAAGCGAACAAAACGGAGGTTTTCGGATATAAAGAGAGACTTTATCGAACAGAAGGAACAGTTACTGAATAAATGAATGTCTTCTGAGTGCAATTCTACGTAGATCATCAAAGGTAAGTGATTAATTGTATCTCTATTTCTGACTTGTGTAACTCTTCTACTTGGCTGGTTACTGTTTGTAATCATTTGTCTCCTGGGCTATGTTCTCAAATAATTGTAAGGTAACCTTTTCGCGGTAAAGCATTTTGTAAATCTGACACCATGGTTGGATTCACAAGAAGTTAATCTTTAAACCTATGTTTTAACCGAGTATTTCTGTATTTGAATTTGGCGCTCTGCAATCTCACTGGAAGTTGGCCATGTGGGACTCTAGCGTCCCTCATACCCTATAGAGGTAAGTACTGCATGCATTTGTCTCAAGTTCTGTAAGTTATTGACAATCTTTGCATTGTCCTCCTGTACTCCCTGTTCACCCACGACTACGTGGCTGTGCACGCCTCCAACACCATAATTAAGTTTGTCGACGACACGGCGGTGGTAGGCCTGATCGCCGATGATGATGAGACAGCCTATAGGGAGGAGTGTGATATGAAAGCAATTTGAAATTCTTTGCTCGTATTGGCGATGCTTGGAAATTGTAGGGCTCGTTAGTAATTTAATGAATAAACTTTTGTCAGTGTCGTACATATATTACATCACAGTGGTCTTGAAGGGCCGACCGGGCTCTCTTCCAGGTATGCGGCAGACAAACATCTGTGCCGATGGTATGCCCACCTCTTCCTCTTACTCGGGGAAGAGCGAGGGCTGATAACCCAGGGAACACTCAAAGGCGAGAGACCAGTGGCAGAGCAAGGAAGGGTGTTGTGGGTGTATTCAGCCCATACTAGTTGCTGGCTCCAGGTGGTGGGGTTGGCAGAGACCAGGCAGCGAAGAGTTGTTTCCAAGTCTTCTTTGGCTCACTCCACCTGGCCGTTGGACTGGCTGGCCGACGACCCAATTTGCGTGCAGAATGCCTCCCAAAACCGGGACGAGGATTGAGGACCCTGGTCGGAGACCATGTCTAATGGGAGTCCATGGATCCAGAAGACGTGCTGGGCCATCTCTTTGGCCGAGGGTAGCTTGGAGAGAGGAATGAAGTGAGCGGCTTTGGAAAACCGATCCACTACTGTCAGGATGGTTACGTTACCATCAGATGGGGTGAGACCCATGACAAAGTCCAGGGCTATGTGAGACCTGGGACCATGAGGGACCAGCAGAGGTTGAAGGAGTCTTGTTCTGTGCACAGACTGTGCATGTGGCGCCGAACACGGAAACGTCTGGAATCAGGCCTCCAAAAGTGTTGTCTCACAAAGGCCAGTGGCAGGAAAATACTGGAGGTGTGGTGCCACTGCAGGACTGAGGAGGGGAATGCGTCAGGAACAAACATCCGGTTATCTTGGCCCCCAGTGGGGTTCAGCTGGGAATACTGCACCTCACGAACCTGCTTCCCTATATTCCCCCAGCTGAGTGCCGTCGCCAGTCATGAGGTGGGAAGGATGGTCTCGGGTTTCGGTGTTGTAGCCGTGGGGCTAAAGCAGCGCAACAGTGCATCCGGCTTGACATTCTTGGATCCCGGTCGGTATGAGAGGGAGAATCTGATCCTGGTGAAAAGCAGGGCCCATCTAGCTTGCCTGGAATTGAGACGTTTGGAAGTGCGGAGATATTCCAGGTTCTTGTGGTCGGTCCACACAATGAACTGATATTCCGCCCCCTCCAGCCAGTTCCTCCACTCCAACGCCGTCTTCACCATGAGAAGCTCGCGATTCCCCACATCGTAGTACCTCTCTGTGGGGTTGAGACGATGGGAGAAGAAGGTGCAGGGATGTCACTCAGGAAACGTTGCAGCTTCACCCTGGACAATATCTGGGGCCAATCCACCACCGCTCTCACCTTCCCGGGATCCATCTGTAAACTCCCTGCAGTGATGATGTAACTGGCGTTGGAGTGGAGGCACTGGTTGGAGGGGGCGGAATATCAGTTCATTGTGTGGACCGACCACAAGAACCTGGAATATCTCCGCACTTCCAAGAAAATCCTAATACCACGGGAACCTGAGGAGACTTAACCTCTTGCTCCTACCTGGCACGCAGGCGTCCCATCTAGAGCTCTGGAAATGCAAATGCGCTACGCTAAATGCTAATAGTATTAGTTAAAACTCAAACGTTCATTAAAATACACATGCAGGGTATTGAATTAAAGCTACACTCGTTGTGAATCCAGGCAACAAGTCAGATTTATAAAATGTTTTACGGCGAAAACATAGCATATATTTATGTCAAACCACCACCGCAGACATAGCTCATTAGCATAGCCAAGTAGGAAAAAATATGCAATCAACAAACGCAGGATTAAAAAATAAAAAATTTCACTAACCTTTTGAAATCTTCATCAGATGACAGTAATATAACATGTTACACAGTACATTCATTTTTTTCAATAATCTGCAATATATATCCATAAATATCTGTTTACAATGACGCATCGTTCAAAAAAATGCTACTAAAATGTCAGGAGAAATGAAATAGCTCCGGCAGATAACGTCAGCTAACAAGGAATACACATCATAAACTTTGACTAAATATGCATGTTTTACATATGTATAGGAAGATACACTTCTTCTAAATGCAATCGCTGTGTTACATTTATTTTTAACGTTACAGGTAGCGTTCAATAGGCTATACTAGGAGTCGGCGCTCCAAATGTATCATTATGCCTCCTCTATCTTGGAGTCAACAGTAACCCAAAATTAACACATAAATATTCCCTTACCTTTGCTGTTCTTCCATCAAAAGACCTGGAAGGGATTATACTTACCAAAACAGCGTTTAGTTTTCAAGTCTGCGTCTTTCGGTTCTCAAAATAGCCACATTTCGGTCGAAATGTAGGCAAAATTCAAGTGGATGCGCACCAAAACGTCGAAAATATATATTATATGTCGAGTAAACTTGTCAAACTATGTTCATAATTAAGCTTTAACATGTTATAAAGGTGTACAGCAATTGTGAGGACGAAGCGAAACACACACGTCTTTTAATCCATCCTGAAGAAAAGACTTCACCGGAGCAGAGCGCGCATAATCGTACACTTTTTTTTCCTTTCGGCACGCTCAACGTCTCGTGAGCGCGCGATTCTCACAATGAGAACCCCCATTGAAAGCAGGCTTCGCATTGAACACGTACAGACTGTTCCCAGAGCGGTAGTTGTTTGGGAAGGCGTATACGATGACGTCAAAGTTGGGCCAACTTTTTCCATGACAAGAGAGACTTTGGGAGAATGCATGCCCTGAGACTTCTCCTTTACATAGAGACAAAATTTAAACAGTTTTAGAAGCTTTAGAGTGTTTTCTATTCGATAATATTTTTTATATGCATATATTAGCAACTTTTGACAAAACTTTATCCTGTTTTATATGGGTACCCAATTCCTCCAGAAGGGGCAGTAAACAGGGGTAGGCTTAACAGGTTAATGAGCTGGAATTTTACATTTACATTTTTACATTTAAGTCATTTAGCAGACGCTCTTATCCAGAGCGACTTACAAATTGGTGCATTCACCTTATGACATCCAGTGGAACAACCACTTTACAATAGTGCATCTAAATATTTTAGTGTCTCGCTGTGGTTCCCTGACACCCGTACCTTGATGGGGGTGGTGTTGTGGGTGACCCAGCCTATAGAGCGTCCTTCCAGCATGCTGACATCCATGGGAATGGAGAGGGGCTGAGTGGGGATGCCTAGCTCGGATGCCAGGGTAGCGTCTTAAAAGCTCTCTTCGGCCACAGAGTCGAGGAGTAACCGGAAAGATTTTGACTGGTTTCCCCACAGCAAAATGGCATGAAAAGGGGGGCGAGAAAGGGGAGAGGAGAAGTTCTCTATATGGCCCACCAGAATACTTGCTCCTACTGGTGAGCCTGGTCTTTTAGGGGACGGGTGGAGATAAAATCAATCAATCAATCAGCCGATGTCACAAGGTGTTGTACAGAAACCCAGCCTAAAACCCCAAAAAGCAAGCAAAGCAGATGTAGAAGGACGTATGTAGAAATGACCAGTAGTCTCGCAATACAGGCAACTCTTAGTGTGAATCCTGTATAGCCGTTCGGCTGGAGACAGTTCTGCCTAGTTGCATTGGCTCGGGAAAAGGTGAACTGGCAGCATTCGGAGACTATCGGGGACTTTCAGGATGCCTCGGAGGCAAGGTGGAATCCTTGGGAGGGCAAGTGAAATCAAATCCCCTCTCCTTTCTTCATTCCCGTAGTCGCCCATCGATCCGAATGGTCAAAGTGATGAGCAAGTCGAGATCCGTCTGTAGTTTCCGAGGTGCAACATCGTCCTTTACTTATTCCGATACTCAGAGCAGGAACATGTTGAACTGCGCTTCTGGGTTCCAGGCACTCTCAGCTGCCAACATGTGGAAATCTACCTCATAGTCTGTGGGAGTCTTGTCAAAGCTGGAGTAAGTTCTGGGGAGCCTCTCTCCCGGACAATGGTGCAACAATTTTGAACTCTTCTCAAACAATAGCATGGTATTCTTTCACTGTAATAGCTACTGTAAATTGGACAGTGCAGTTATATTAACAAGAATTTAAGCTTACTGCCAATAGCAGATATGTCTACGTCCTGGGAAATGTTCTTGTTATTTACAACCTCATGCTAATCACACTAGCTTACGTTTGCTCAACCCTCCCGTGGTTCTACTGACAATTGAGATGTACAAACTATGGCATAAGGGGGTGCCAAGAAATGGCAATCCCTAATTTTAATTAAGACAATAATGAGTGAGCTAGGATGGACGTAGTCAATATAACTATTTGTTCTGCACTTTTTAGAAGTACAGCGACATAATTCAATTACAAAATTCAATGATTACATTTCTCAAAAACAGGTTATAGGCTACATGTGCACCACCAAATAGGCACAATTAAGAGGTGAAAATAGACCAAATTATTAGGGTGATGTAATGAATTACGCTGGAGACGAGAAGCGGGTACAGGGAGTGAACATTTAATTAACCACGGACATGGAACAGGACAGGACAGCATCTGGACAGGAACACACAGCAACATTAATGCTGACACAGGGATTGAACCAAAGAAACAGACAGATACAGGAGGGGCAATCAACAAGGTAATGAAGTTCAGGTGAGTCCAATAATACGCTGCTGCATGAGATGTTGACCGGAGATGATGCGCAGGTGCACGTGACGATGGTGACGGGTGTGCGTAATGAAGGCAGTCTGGAGCCCTTGAGCACCATAGAGGGAGAGCAGGAGCAGGCATGACAGGTGAGGCACATGGGCTACTAACAGCTTACTACACAACATACACTTAGTATTACATACTTCGCTACAGCATACATATCTCCCTGGCATACTACAAAATTTATGCAGCACCATACAAGACATTTTTGGACTCACCTTGTTGTGCTGTGCTCACTTGAACAGGAAGGTGGTTCGGCAGTCCTTTGTAGAAAAATTTTGACAAAACTTTGCCATCAAAATCTGGCATTTCTGGATTTATGGGGCTTTCAAGACAACTGGGAACTCAAAGAAAAAAAGTTGAATCATGATGATGTCCTCAGGTCGTAGCTCTAGAAAGAGGCCGGAAGTAAGATGAAGTTCAAAATGTATTTTCCCAGTTGTAGCTAATTTCTCCCGGGTCCCCAGTTGTCTTGAGCTCACTAAAGTCAGAATTTGCAGTTCCGATTTAACAGTTGAATGTTTTCATTTTTAACTCGGAAAAGAGACCCTTAATCTTAGACTTGGGACCACACAGCCACAGCCACTCCACTGAATAGCAGCCTAATGATTGCCTTGCAATGCTTGCAGTTAGCCGCTGATTCCTTCCAAACCACTCATTGCTGAATTTGCAATTTCTAACTTCTGTGTAATGTTTATGTCCAATGGCCGGTGAGCACAGATACCTTTTACTTTTTATCTTTTATCTTCATATGACAAGAATTAACTTCTTTCGACAACATCCGGTGAAATTGTAGAGTGTGAAATTCAACAGTAGTAATATCAAACATTCATAAAAGTACAAGTGTTATACACCATTCTTTCGCTTAGAATCTTGGTAATCGAACCCCTTTGTCCGATTTACAATAGGTTTAAGGCGAAAGCATAGCATTTGATTGTCTCAGGACAGCACCTCACCAAATTCCTGCATTAACATGAATTCATAACCTGCACAGGTGTCACAAAAATAATAATAAATCCCTTTCCTTTGAAGATCTTCATCTTTTTGCAATCCAAAGGGTCCCAGTTATACAGTGAATGGTCATTTTGCTCGATAAAGTCCTTTTTTATATACCAAAAATGTCAGTTTATTTTGCGTGTTTGATTCAGAAATCCACCTGTTCCAACTTGCCCAACATGCCTACATGTAAAAAGTTACCTGTTAACCTCGTCCAAACAATTCCAACAACGTTTCTAATCCAACCGCAGGTACCCTAATATGTAAATAATCAATCAAATCTGCGACAGAGTATACTGTGTTCAATACCGGAGAAAAGAATGAGGAGCGTGCACTCATTCATGCTCACCAAAAGACTAGAGTCCTTCTGAGGGATACGTCGAAAGAATGCGATTACTTCTTCATTTTTCAAAAAACAAGCATGAAACAATTTCTAAAGACTGTTGACATCTAGTGGAAGCCATAGGAACTCCAATCTGCGTCCTAATCTTTAGACTTTCCCATAGAAAAGCATTGAAAAGTCCAATGACCTAAAAAAAATGCCTGAATGAATTGTCCTTAGGGTTACCCAATCAGTTCTGTTATACTCACAGACATTATTTTAACAGTTTTAGAAACATTAGTGTTTTCTATCCAAATACTACCATGCATATGCATACCCTAGCTTCTGGGCCTGAGTAACAGGCAGTTTACTTTGGGCAACTCAGTCATCCAAACTTCCGAATACTGCCCCCTAACCTTAAAAAGTTAAAGGATTTACCAGTAGATTGTCGACTTGATGCATAATGATGGAAGTATGATGTTGACATGATCAGTCCAATCAAAGCTACTGTAGATATAATGTGATTTGCCATAATTTTATCTGTGGCCAATGACCTTGAGCCTTCTTGGATGGGCACTTCTAATGTAACTCTAATGTAACACCCAAGGGGCTAGAACTTTAGAGCTCTACCATTAGACTTGGCGGTGATGTAGTGTCCCCATGAGTGACAGAACACTGAGCCAATCACGGCGCAAAGCTCCGTATTTTCTGCTGGCTTGCTCCACCACCACAGAAAGCACTGAGCTAGGTTGAAACACCTGCATTTTGGAGCTGCCTTACTCAAGAAAACAAAAAAGAGACCATGTTTGTATGCGGCTATATTAACTCAATGATATAATTGATATATATATATATATATATATATATATTTACATTGTTTGTAACTGATATGTGACACGTATTAATGCCAAAATAACATTTTTTTGGGGCAAAAAATCTGGTGCTTCAAACATTGTGAATGACGGGTCGCCACTGGCGTAAAGTAACCTTCTGTCTTATGTAACGATACCAAACATAACATATTATGTATAATCTGACTTTCATGGATTTATATTTACTATGTTACATCTAGTCAGAGACCAGACTGTTCTCTGGGACAGAAATGGATAACAACTATCTGGCATGAAAACTAGAAAGACTCGTTCCTTGTGGGCTAGCCTTCTACACGACTCAGGATAAGTTTATTTAGAAGAACAAGGTCATCTGCATCATTTAACCTTCACAATGTTATCATATGTCATCAAATATCTCTATGTAAAATTAACACAACATCTTAAAACATCTTAAAACATCTATCTCAGAGGACTAGCCTGAACAGATCCTTTATCATCCTGACCAGAGTTCTATGAACAATCCCATCTCTCTGCTCCTCTCTGCAGTGTCGCAACAACAGAGTAGCAGCAGCAGCAGCAGCAGCAGCGGCGTCTCCATTACATCTGCAAGTGATCTCTTGGAGCACTAGGGAAACATTGTCAGAAAAAAAATAGAAAAAGGAAAGCAGAGTTTTTACTGCATCCTGGCACATCCTGCTCTAATGAGGCCCCCCTCTTCCCTCGACCCATCTGTCCCCAGCGGGACAGGCGGTACCGGGGCCACACGGGGCCCGGACAGCCCCGGCTGGGTGGAGGGGCAATTCAGGGGCCCATCATTAGGAGTCCCTATGATAGCCATTCCCGGGGCCCCTGTGATAACCAACGCACCTCTCTCTGGCTGGTGACCCCCTCTACATGGTACAGTCTCATTAGCTCCGGTTGCAGCAGCTTGTTAACCCTGCTAATTGAAAAGGGGAGAAAGCATAAAAGACCCAAGGAATTTACTGTCCGGTCCCGACATCAAAGGACAGTGTGTTAGGTTGGCGAGGGATGGGAGGGAGGGAGAGTATCGACATTGAAGTATTAGAGGACAGACGAGGCAATATAGGGACTGGAGTTAACAGGTGGAGAATATGAGGAGGATATGGTGTAAGTGTTTGGGGTATGTTGTCACCATAAAGTAGTAGCTTTAGACAGTTTGCCATTTTGGTGAGAAGTTTCAAGTTGAAATGTTGAAAAATTCACACCGTACTTTATGCTCTGACAAATGAGACTTTCGTTTTGCTGAGATACGATCTAAAGTTGACATGTGAAACCTCGATCCATTTTGGAAAGCAGGGGTGGCCTTGAACCTGAATTAGACACTTTTGAATTCACATAGTGTGTCCTAATGTATGCGTTTCTGTGGCATGCCATAGCACGCCCAGCTATCATCACCATCCACTTGGGTGAGACAACAAAAAGTCACATGCAACTATAGTTTCCAGTAAGCAGTGTCTGGCATGGCTATCATGGGAATAGAAGCCCCTGAGTTGGTATGTACTTGAACTCCAGAAGGATCAGGCTAGGATAACCCTGTTGCTCCAGTGGCTTTTCAGAGATTCGGTATAAACCGGGTTCGGCAGTCATCACGAGCAAACTGAGAAATCCCCGAGGTGCGGAAATCTGCTTTGTCCAGAGGAACATGTAATCCATTTACTGAGTCATCTTTATTTGCTTTGGGATCTATACATGTCATTAACATAGTGATTGTTTGCTTAGTCTTTTCTCGTTTTGTGAACATAAAGAAAAATTGGGCCAAAGTGAAGGGCAGTGGTTTAGTGTGGTATTCCGGTATTCCACTAGATTCTGGGCTCACATAATTGAAAGTGAACCACAATAGCAGCCATGAAATCCCCTAATACCAGGTCATGGATTGTCATTCGATGAGACATTGTCAATAAACCGGCCAATTACGCAATATGTTTAGACGTTTTAAAACTTTGGGTTTTCATGATTTCGTTTCAGTTTATCGTTCATTATTGTAGTTTATTCGGTTTTCTTGAAGTGCTTCTCAGAAAGCAGCATGAGAAAAATGGTCTGGTTCATTTTTACTGTACCTAATCTTCTTGTCTATCAGTTTTACTTTTCCATCAATTACACTTTAATTTTGCTATGCCTCTGTAGCTCTTTGAATGTTTTTCCCCCCATTCCTTTTGAACGTGGACTGTTCACGCTCAAGGGTCAAATTAGACTGACTTCATCTCGCGACCCATCTTTTATCTCTGTTTATGTTTTTCATCCTAGAAATACATCAAATAAACTATTACGATATCTTTGTTTAAGATGGAAAAATGAGATTTATGATGGAAAAATACAATCATCAATAGCACAAGTTACTGGTTAAAATAGACTTTGATAGAAATGTGCCTTCTGAAAAAGGTAGTTTGTTGCAGCTTGAATAGCACAATGAAAAGAAGGGCAATTTGAAATTGGTGGTTTATGTTTTGCGCAGCTGCATAATCCAAAATAAAATATGATGAAAGTGCTTAATCTATGTTAAAGGTAACATCATGAGCCTTCCAACTACTGTTTTATCATCCTTTAAATGACCAGTATGATGACATTCTACAATTTGCCAAACATAAACTATGGGTGATGCCCTGTCAAATAAACAACTGAAGCCAGTTTTTAGCTAGACTTATTTTAATTCGGTGCACACTGATGATCCCTACTGTGTTCAGATTAGTAATGACAATTCTCAATGGACTGTCAAAGAAGGAACAAACTGTCAAAGGTACAAATTGTAATTGTTTCCCCCAGAGACAATGTCATAGCACTGATTGAATTCATTCCAACTTGTAAAATTGCTGCTGTCATAAGCATTCCCCCACTGTCATAAACAAGCAAATGTAATTTTACTCATCAGTCAGACAGTCAAACTAACGGACTGTCTTTTTCATAAACTCATACCAGTTATTATTATTGTTATGTATAAAGGTGTATTTTAATGGGACTTTAAGATGGGATTGGTCAATGACTGACAATGATCCAATACATATCACATACACAAATCTATGCTCACCTCCCGAGGAGATATCTTGTTATTGTGACTAAATGTGAATTTCCCATCAAAACAACCAAGTATATGCCACAGAAAACCTCTTAAGACTCATGCCTGCCGTGCAGTCACCTTCATCTGGTTCTAATCAAGCCAGCTTAATGTACGGCCCCAGCCCTTTCAGTTCCCTCTGCCTGTTCCAGTGACAGTTTAATCTTATACCGCCAGCAGTATGCAGCAGTCAAAACTGTCAATTGTACTTGTGTAACCCGCATGGCTGAGCCATAGCCTTGTTCACTCACGCTAGCCTACATATATGACTGTGCATTGTTGGTGAAGGTATGTTTCTACCACCATGATTTGTGTAAAATGTTACTTTTTTATAGCGTGTCTATATGTGATTCTGAGGCTGTCCTAATACAGTACATGAAGTTACCTTTTTGAGTCATTACATTGTACATTTGCTATGTTCACTGGTAATAGGCTTTATGATCTATTTCAAAAAATGAATTAAGAAATTAAGAAATGTTTAAAAAAAAGCAATACTGTGTCTATCTATACATAGTATCCATATATTAGCAGAGTTATTTTTTTAAACCAAATATCATGTTGTCCTAACAATACAAAAACAACATTTTCTGGAGCAAATATGGACATTTAACCCAGCACAATGAGTTCAGCAAGACAAAAACCTTTTATTTTGGATGTTTTATATCCATCACAAGTCTCTCGCCACAATCATGCGGCCATAAAAATGGAGACCATGCATGAAAGATGTATTACAGGGACTGAACAGCAAACAAGGACTCTATTGGAGGAGGGCAGTTACATCATGCCTAGTTAGTAAGAACAACATGGTCAGGAGGTTCATAAACTATCCTTGTTGCCTGACAGTCACTGACTAGCAGCGAGTCCATAGGCCAACTGTGCTGTCTGCACAAGAGAGGTCCTCTGAGGACATGGAAACTATGCAAACGTGTGTGTGTGTGTGTGTGTGTGTGTGTGTGTGTGTGTGTGTGTGTGTGTGTGTGTGTGTGTGTGTGTGTGTGTGTGTGTGTGTGTGTGTGTGTGTGTGTGTGTGTGTGTGTGTGTGTGTGTGTGTGTGTGTGTGTGTGTGTGTGTGTGTGCGTGCATGTTCATGAGATACATGACTTACATATCTGAGATATTTACTTAAAATGCCAAACTTAATGCTTCTCATTGCCACAATAACTTATTGTCAATGAATCTGAAAATGTACAGTACCGGTCAAAAGTTTGGACACACCGACTCATTCAAGGGTTTTTCGTTATTTTTTTACTATTTTTGACATTACTATTATTCTACAACAACATAAAAACTATGAAAAAACACATATGAAATAATGTAGTAACCAAAAAAGTGTTAAACAAATCTAAATATATTTTATACTTGAGATTCTTCAAAGTAGCCACCCTTTGCCTTAATGACAGCTTTGCACAGTCTTGGCATTCTCTCAACCAACTTCATGAGGTAATCACCTGGAATGCATTTCAATTAAAGGGTGTGCCTTGTTAAAAGTTAATTGTGGAATTTCTGAGAACAACATTTGAATTTTAAAGCCATGAAGCCCTATGTGTATGTTCTCACATGCTATTATGAATACAGTGTTGCTTTGTTTTGTGGTAATGTCGGAGGTCAGGAGGAAAAGGCAATGTGAGAAAAAGTGTCTGGGCCTAAAATGGCATACGTTCCCTTCGGGATTACAGACATGATAATGTTATGTTAGACCTGACGAAAGACACATCGGAGAAGAAAACATGCAGAACATCATGTAACAAAACATCACCAATCAACAATATGGGATAATTTCAGCCTTGTTCACACTGCAAGCCTTAATTATCAAATCCGTTTTGTTTTTCCTAACCGATACCTAGCTTCCTGTCCGGATCCCAACCTGTCAGCCTGATTGTAGCCATACCAGCCTCGAAGTCGTTCGTTTTATCATTACCTCAATATATTAATATAATCATATGTCTGTAGAGTTTTTTATCATACATTTTAAAAATTGTGTTTATCCGTTCAGTTAGTGATTTTTGTAGTTTGCTTGTGTTCTGTGCCTTTTTTTGTCACTTAGCTAGCGGGCAATTCCCTTACCAACCATGGCACTGCTTTACACAAAGTGCTTGCAAGAGCTGCCAAAGATAACAGTGACGGATGTACATCGTCTGACTAAGACAAGTAGAAAAGCACCGACCTCCAAGTTGGAAAAAGGTCTCCAGTTACCTTTTCAACTATGAAGGTAAATGTAGCCAAGTTGCTTATCAGACCAGACAACGACGTTTACTCAAAGTTGTAACGTAGTTTAAGACATGCCTTTCACAGTAACAAGCTAACATTATGATTGATCATTCTTTTTATTCAAAACAGTTTCGAACAGGGACAAAGTCACAGGAGAGGTCAGCATAAGGGCTTGCTGCGACAGGTCCATGAGGAGAAATTAGAGTGTAGGGTGAAATATCAGCTTTTTGTGACACACACTGTCAGAGATGAAGCCTAGTCTTAGAGTAAGAAGTTCCTGTCAAGGGAGATCTGCATTAAGAGGCATTGCTTAGTCTAGGACTAGGTTTAACCCATGTCTATGAAACAGTTCTTAGTGTAGTGTAGTAATAGTGTAGTAAGTAATTGTTCAGTCGTCTTCGTTGCTGTTTATGTAAACTATGTTCTGTTGTATGCATTAGATTACATTTTACTTCTTATGGCTGCAGGGGCAGTATTGAGTAGCTTGGATGAAAGGAGCCCAGAGTAAACTGCCTGCTCCTCAGTCTCAGTTGCTAATATATGCATATTATTATTCGTATTGGATAGAAAACACTCTGAAGTTTCTTAAACTGTTTGAATGATTTCTTTGAGTATAACATAACTCATATGGCAGGCAAAAACCTGATAAGAAATCCAAACAAGAAGTGAGAAATCTGAGGTTGGTCGATTTTCAACCCAAAATCAACCCGATTTTCAACCTATTGAATTCACAGTGGGATATGGATGAAGTTGCACATCCTAGGGCTTCCACTAGATGTCAACCGTCTTTAGAAACTTGGATGAGGCTTCTACTGTGTTGTGGGCCTGAATAAGAGCTGAATGAGTCAGGTTACTGGCAGAGAGCCATTTCCTGTTCACGAGCATTCCACATGATATCGACCTGCGTTCGATTGCTTCTCTAGACACAAAGTAATTCTCCGGTTGGAACTTTATTGAAGATTTATGATAACAACACCCTAAAGATTGATTCTATACTTAGTTTGAAATGTTTCTTCGAATTGTAATATAACTTTTTGAAGTTTTTGTCCAACGTTCGGCTGGACCTGCACGAGCATTTGGATATGTGTACCTAGCGCACTAACAAAAGTAGCTACTTGGACATAAATAATGGACATAATTGAACAAATCAAGCATTTATTGTGGATCTAGGATTCCTGGGAGTACATTCTGATGAAGATCAAAGGTAAAGGAATATTTATGCCTTGATTTCTGGTTCCTGTTGACTCCAACATGGCGGGAAATTTAATTTGTTTTCTGAGCGCCGTCTCAGATTATTGAATGGTTTGCTTTTTCCGTAATAAAAAAAAAAATCTGACACAGCGGTTGCATTAAGGAGAGGTATATCTATAATTCCTTGTGTATATTTATGATGAGTATTTCTGTTGAATCGATGTGGCTATGCAAAATCACTGGATGTTTTTGGAACTAGTGAATGTAACGCGCAATGTAAACTCAGATTGTTTTATATAAATATGATGTTTATCAAACAAAATCTACATGTATTGTGTAACATGAAGTCCTATGAGTGTCATCTGATGAAGATCATCAAAGGGTAGTGATTAATTTTATCTCTATTTGTGCTTTTTGTGACTCCTCTCTTTGGCTGGAAAAATTGCTGTTTTTCTGTGGCTTGGTGGTGACCTAACATAATTGTTTAGCCTATTTGTAAAAGCCTATTTGAAATCTGACACTGTTGTGGGATTAACAACAAGATTACCTTTAAAACGGTATAAGATGCATGTATGTTTGAGGAATTTAAATTATGAGATTTCTGTTGTTTTGAATTTGGCGCACTGCACTTTCACTGGCTGTTGTCATATCATCCCGTTTGGGATTGCAGCCCTAAGAAGTTTTTAAACCAGGGCAAATAACCTTACACCCGTATTGCTGTAATGAATTTAGTGGCTGTTGCATGTTGCGCCAGTATCTTCTGTTTGCAGATCGTGACACATGTTGAGTAATTTTATAGTATAATAATTGTATATTTATATCCCCACATAGGTTGTACTGAAGCCCTATGAGCCAGTAACAATGGCACAACATCACTGTTCATGTGTTGCTGGCACTGCATTACACAACCACACAATTACATTACTATTCCAGTCTTCACACTGTTCCCAGATGGAAACACCAGTCGTTCCACCTGTGCACAGCTGCACAGAGGCCGAGCAGTCAGCAGTGGCATAAGCCAAGGACTATGGTATGTTTTAATAGCTATACCACATATCAACATCAAATGTTTATAATAACATAATGCTAAGAAATTATTTAATGAAAACTTAACTCGTCTCATGATTAGATTTAGAATAGTGCCCTTGTACTGTCTTTTTACAGGGTCTGAAACCTGGGCCCATAGGCAAAATTATCATCACCAAGCCCACCAAAAAGCGCATGGCAGAAGGAGGGATGAGGTGAGTATTCCCTAATAGCCAATATAGTATGTAGTAGCTGGTCATGTCCTATTACACTTTAATTATATAAAATGATTTAATTTCAGGTGGTCAAATGCACAGCACCAACAGCTGACGTGAAGAGAGGACTGGAGTTGGAGATGGAAGCAGCCAGTGAATACTGCAAGATGCAGAATGTCAACTTCTCATCCTGTGGCCTCACCTGTTCTCTTGTCACTGTAAAAAATTAACTCTTCATGACATTTTGTGTTTGGCGTATAAGCAGTGCTATTTATTATCAATAAATGGACAACAGGGTGTTTGACAATGTGGATGGTCACAGCAGGACTGTATCTGTGCATCTGATCCTACAAATCGATTCAGCTCAAAACGACTTCTCACAGTCAACTCCTCTATTTTGTTCCGTAGGTCCTCAATTTCTCTCTGCATCTATTCCCTCTCAATCAAAACCAGGTCAACTGCAGGGGGCCCAGGCACTGCACAGTAGTCGTGGTCATGGTAGCTATCCATCTTTTCACCCTCTCCATCTTCAACATGGTTGTCCTCTACACATTCAGACCTTGGTCTCTCCCTTCTTTCCCAAACACTTTCTATTGCTTGGACATGGTAGTTAATATATTCCACTGGAATAGCAAAGGTACTGCTCCCTTCTTCAGACGGCGAAGCCCACGAGAATAAATAATAACGTTAACTAAGGTACTGGTAGCTAACGTTTGCTAGCTAAGAGACAAAAAGACAGAACACAATTGAATTACAAAAATCACTAACTGAACGGATAAAGGGGTAATGATAAAACGAGCGATTTCGAGGCTAGTATGGCTACAATTAGAATGACAGGACACGATCTGGACAGGAAGTTATGTATCGGGTAGGATGTTGAGCGGAAGTGGGCGTTGCTACGTTGTGCAAAATATCTATTCGGACTGTCCAAACAGCAAGTTACAAGTGACCAAATTGGATTTGTGTGAGTTCAGACAGCAGTCATTTGCTGACATGGCTATGCTAGTTGTCATAGTAATGACGGGTGTGTGCGGAGTGGCGTAGGCTGATTGGTGGTGGTGCTCCAGCTTCATATCACTCAAAAGTCATGCAGCAAGCTAAGGTGACAACAATGCTTATCATGGACATATCCCAGTTGCTATGAATGTTCAAAATCATAGTGTAAGAATACATTTAAAGCATCAAAGGATAAGATGATCCAACTGTCAAAACAAGTCCTTTTTGGCTAGCCTCAGCTGTGGGTGGATTGGCCGTCTGGAAATTCTGGCAAAAGCCAGAAAGTCTATTTCTCTGTTGTCATATTTGTCTATATTGAGCATTTGGCAACGATCGGCCCATCTATCAAGACAGGCCAACCTGGTTTTCTGCTAGGTTGAGCTGAAGTGGCACAAATTCAACATTCAAAGTCAAACGTGTGAGTGAGACCCTTCTCTGACTCTGTCAGTACTCAGTTAAAACAGAAAAATGGAAGGGTGTATACAGTATATACAGTATTTCATACCTACTATAGTAGACTAATTATTAGAGTAATAACACATAGGTAAGGCAGCTACTAGAAAGTGCTTTTTACTAAACACAAGTCATCATGTATTACAATAAAGGTCAATTTGGGGACTGTCTGTGTATATTTACTTCTGAATTTCAGTCTCTTCAACTCAACCAGTGAGTTCATGAGCTGTAGTAACAAGTGACTCTGGTGTCAGATTACATTACATAGCCACTGCACTGAAGGCTGGAAAGTCCCGCACTGAAAGGCTGGTCACTTCTTGGCAGAAAGAGACACCTACACGCCAGGCACTGTCAAACGGAGCACAGCGTTGGAAATCTATCCGTTTCACATAAACTAGTCCCTGCATCGTTCTTTGACAAACACAGAAGGTTGTATATTGATTTCAATAGAAGAGAGAGAGAAAGAGAGAATACCAGTTCGTTAATGTAGCCATTGCAACCAATAGAATGTTATACATATGGGGGATACAACCATCCCAGCTCTACAGATTTTGCTGTGAAGAAACAGAATCATTAGATCATTTGTTTTGGTACTGTCCATGCGTTTTTGGTCGTAGTTTCAGGAATGGCTGAATAATTGCATTTACCTGGAGCTAACTCTGCAAATAGCACTGTTGGGTGATTTGAGAGTCATAGTCAATCGATCAATAATATAATAATACTCTTAGCAAAAATGTTTATCTTTAATTTACAATCTGTAAAACCTATAAGAATAGAAAGGTTCAGAACCTTTGTGAAACATCACAGCACAGTTGAAAAATATATGGCAAATAGAAATCAAAATGGCATGGTCTTCAGAGATAGATGGGAGGGGTTGAGGGTAGTGGAAGGATGAGACTAAAAAGAAACAAAAGATACCTAATGTAAAATTTACTGTGTCAGTAAAATCTATATAGTATGGATAAGCTGGAAGTAGAAGCCTAAGCACATTAGTGTACTCCAATTAGAGGAGGGCTGGAGGGGTTAGGGGAAAATAATAAAGGAAATATATATATATATACCGTTCAAAAGTTTGGGGTCACTTAGAAATGTCCTTGTTTTTGAAAGAAAAGCACATTTTTTGTCCATTTAAAACAACATCTAATTGATCAGAAATACGGTGTAGACATTGTTAATGTTGTAAATGACTATTGTGGCTTGGAATGGCTGATCTTAAATGGAAAATCTACATAGGCGTACATAGGCTCTACTAACAATTCCTTCGACCTCATGGCTTGTTTATTACTCTGACATGTACTGTCAACTGTGGGACCTTATATACAGTTGAAGTCGGAAGTTTATACACACGTTAACCAAATACATTTAAACTCAGTTTTTCACAATTCCTGACATTTAATCCTAGTAAAAATTCCCTATCTTAGGTCAGTTAGGATCACCATTTTATTTTAAGAATGTGAAATGTCAGAATAATAATGGATAGAATAATTTATTTCAGCTTTTATTTCTATCATCACATTCCCAGTGAGTCAGACGTTTACATACACTCAATTAGTAGTACCTTTAAATTGTTTAACTTGGCTCAAGCTTCCCACAATAAGTTGGGTGAATTTTGGCCCATTCCTCCTGACAGAGCTGGTGTAACTGAGTCAGGTTTGTAGGCCTCCTTGCTCGCACACGCTTTTTCAGTTCTGCCAGAAATGTTCTATAGGATTGAGGTCAGGGCTTTGTGATGGCCACTCCAATACCTTTACTTTGTTGTCCTTAAGCCATTTTGCCACAACTTTGGAAGTATGCTTGGGGTCATTGTCCATTTGGAAGACCCATTTGCAATCAAGCTTTCACTTCCTGACTGATGTCTTGAGATGTTGCTTCAATATTTCCACATAATTTTAAGAATGACGCCATCTATTTTGTGAAGTGCACCAGTCCCTCCTGTAGCAAGGCAACATGATGCAACATGATGTTCCATGTGCAGTTGCAAACCGTAGTCTGGCTTTTTTATGGCGGTTTTGGAGCAGTAGCTTCTTCCTTGCTGAGCGGCCTTTTAGGTTATGTCGATATAGGACTTATTCTACTGTGGATATTGATACTTTTATTCATATTTCCTCCAGCATCTTCACAAGGTCCTTTGCTGTTGTTCTGGGATTGATTTGCACTTGTCGCACCAAAGTACGTTCATCTCTAGGAGACAGAATGCGTCTCCTTCCTGAGAGGTATGACGGCTGTGTGGTCCCATGGTGTTTATACTTGCATACTATTGTTTGTACAGATGAACGTGGTACCTTCAGGCGTGTGGTAATTGCTCCCAAGGATGAACCAGACTTTTTTCTGAGGTCTTGGCTGATTTCTTTTGATTTTCCCATGATGTCAAACAAATAGGCACTGGGTTGGAAGGTAGGCCTTGAAGTACATTCACAGGTACACCTCCAATCGACTCAAATGATGTCAATTAGCCTATCAGAAGCTTCTAAAGCCATGACATAATTTTCGGGAATTTTCCAAGCTGTTTGAAGGCACAGTCCCCTTAGTGCATGTATACTTCTGACCCACTGGAAATGTGATACAGTGACTTATAAGTGAAATAAGCTGTCTGTAACCAATTGTTGGAAAAATTACTTGTGTCATGCACAAAGTAGATGTCCTAACCGAATTGCCAAAACTATAGTTTGTTAACAAGACATTTGTGGAGTGGTTGAATAATGAGTTTTAATGACTCCAACCTAAGTGTATGTAAACTTTCGACATCAACTGTAGATAGGTGCGTGCCTTCTCAAATCATGTCCAATCAATAGAATTTACCACAGGTGGACTCCAATCAAGTTCTAGAAACATCTCAAGGTTGATCAATGGAAACAGGAGGCACATGAGCTCAATTTCGGGTCTCTTAGCAAAGTGTCTGAATGCTGATGTAAATAAGGTTTTTCTGTTTTATTTCTAATATATTTGCAAACATTTCTAAAAACCTGTTTCTCATTGTCATTATGGGGTATTGTGTGTTGATTGATGAGGTAAATGTTTTATTGAATCTATTTTAGAATAAGGCTTTAACATAACATGTGGAAAAAGTGAAGGGGTCTGAAAACTTACCCAATGCACTGTATATAGTGTATAAAAGCAGACCTTCACAACTAGGATGTTGCTAGGCCCAGCACAGGCAGTGTGGTCCCCTGGTCTTCTGATCCCAGTGATGCTAGGCTTAGCAGCACAGACAAGTGCAGTGGAGGTAGGGAGAAAACAGAAAGACACACATGTACTACCAGTTGATTAATATTTTGGCTTTGTTATATTTTAAATGTACTAGTAATTAACACTTGGGGGTGGGTGGGGGGGCACATGTATGACAGCCAGGCACCTATATTTGCAATATTTGCATTAGCCAATGGTCATCTATTATGCATTAGCTTTCTTCTTTATCTAATACATGTGTTTATTCGTTCACAACTAGGCCGTGGCTGGGCCCAGCACAGGCAGTGTGGTCCCCTGGTCTTCTTGTACCAGTGCTGTGGGAAATTATGCTAGGCTTAGCAGAGACAGCTAAGATGTGAGTGCAGGTAGGAAGAAAACAGAGTGACACAGATGCCAGTTCCTTAATATTTTGTATCTTTATACTGAGTGTACAACACATTAAGAACACTAGCTCTTTACGTGACATAGGCTGACCAGGGGAATCCAGGTGAAAGCTATGATCCCTTATTGATGTCATTTGTTAAATCCACTTCAATCAATGTAGGTGAAGGGGAGGAGACAGGTTTAAGAATGATTTTTAAGCCTTGAGACAATTGACACATGGATTGTGTATGCCATTCAGAGGGTGAACGAGCAAGACAAAAGATTGAAGTGCCTTTGAAAGGGGTATGGTAGTAGGTGCCAGGCGCACCGGTTTGTGTCAAGAACTGCAACACTGCTGTCTTTTTCACGCTTAACAGTTTCCTGTGTGTATCGAGAATGGTCCACCACCCGAATGACATCCAGCTAACTTGACACAGGGGTTTGGGATGTGCATGTGATGTGGGCTGGTGTGCCTGAAATGCCAGGACTGAATCTTTGTCCCAGTCCACCCCTGGCCACAGCAGTCAAATAGCTAGCTAGGTCGCTGTTGAGCTTTCTAACACATTCACAATTTTTTTGTAAACAATTAACTTATTAACTCACATTGAATTTATTAATGAAGTTAGTGAGCTACTACATTCTTTTGTTAAGCTAGGAAGCAACAAGATATGCCAAATAACAGACTAAAAAACACAGTTGAGGGCAGACACAAGTCACATGGCAGGAATCAAATTTGTATCTTACTTCAATGAAATTTGGCTTGAAATATCCGGTTCCATATGCTTTTTGGCTGTGCAGACTGCAGGAAAAAGAACAGATTCGAATCGGATATGCGTTGAAATTGGATTTGAGTCACTTCAAACTGCCAATGTGAACAAGGCTTTATTCACATTGGCTGATCATGAAAATCCATTCAAATATGCAGTGTACAGGCTATTAATTTCTTAAAATCTAATCCACAGGCTTAGCAATTATGAGTTGCTGCAAACATTGTGGGAAACTGACATTAAGATAATTCTATATCACTGTGCAGGAAAGAAATCTGCTCAACCAAAGCATGTCCAAACAATCAACATGAGTAATTTCTCACAAGAGAGATTGAGATTCTTATGAATAAAAAAAACTGTCATTTTAATTGTCACAATATAGCATGTCAAGAAAAGGGAATGTATGCAAGCCTTTGGCTAAGTATGACCTTTTAGTGAATCCAAGGCAACTATTACTAATTAACTCCTGTTCATGAGCACAGAAATTATAATATCCACACACGACAACGCTGCCTTCTTCATTAAGAGAGAAAAGGAGATCAGACGATTCATTTAATATGCATAAATGCAAATGTCCTCCTTGAGCATCCTACAGAGTTGAAATGTGGGCTGAGGAGGACACATGATTTGAGTGCTGTAAACGACTTTTGTAATAGGCTATGAAATAGTATCGTTTACAATTATTATGTGGGAAAAAATGTATGGATTTATTATAATTGGACACAATTTAATAGGACAGAATTTCCGCATATCACTCTTCACGGCATTCCCTAAATATTTCCGTTGTTGCGTTGATTTTCTTCTTCTCAGAAATATAGACGTGGACTTGTGGCACTAATTAGTTTCAGACAAAGAACACTTGGTTTGAATTTGAACCGAGGACTTCATCATAAACCTCATTAAGTCGATGCTCATTCATAATGTTCTTTCTCGCTCAAGCAGTTGGATAGCAAAGCTGTGACAAGTCCGGGAAATAAGACTGTGCGTGAGAGACAGACATGAGTCTATGAAGACGCAACCGTGACATGCTTCAAATATTAGACAAACCAAATAAAACACCATATGGTTTCGCTTATTGCCCAAAATATTCTAATAACGCAGATATAACGAGGACATAATTTGTTATCAGCAACTGCGCAAAAAGCGTGACAAGGCTGAAGTAAAATCCAATATTCCTTTTTTTTATAGCATTAGACCTATTGGCTAATGGGAAATATTAGGCCTAATAGCCAGTTAATATTGTAATTTTGTATTGTTAATCGAATTACTTCGTGTGATGCTGATAACATGTCATACAACTTTTGAGGAGGAGAATAATCTAGAATGTATTATTGGTGCCATGTCATGTTATGTAAAAATCTCTAATGTGCCTGGCATTTTGGCTGCACTAAGGAAGCGATACATTAATTGTATTCAGTGAGTGGTGAAAATGTCACTGCCTGTATTAGGTCGGTTAGTTATTTTTAGAAACCACAACAGAAATGCTACGCAAATTGTGAAGTGAAAGGACATATGCTCGGCCTATTTGTTTAATGCCTCGCCAGACAAAAGTAAAATATTATTTTTCAGGGCTAACTCGACCTCATTTTGATCCATCATATCGAAGTTTCAGAAAGGGACAAAAATTAACGTGTATGTTAATTGACATTTCTTCATTATGCTATTTAAATATGATTATTCATTTTCATAAAATACCATGTTGCTGTACTTATACTTTAGCCTATTGGCAAACATAATGGTATGGAATGACATCCAGTATGACAATTGAGTGCCTTTTTAAGCATGATAAATTAATACTTTTAGAGCTAAAATCATAATAGAGGAAAAGTGTTTTTAAATGTAGGTTACCTTGTCAACCTTGTGTTAATGTCAACAGCTGCCAGATATAATGGCATTCACCTTTATAGCTTTAACTGTTGTTCTAGTGTATTGTTTATAGATACAGTAAAGCCTGTGTTTGATGTTCTGTTATGCTACTCCATAACCATTTACAGTTCCTGACTAATTGAGCTGCCATTGGTGAGGTGAGTAGAATAAGAGAGAGGGTGAAAATAGCACACCTGAATAGACATTTTAACCCACCAGAAGCTGTTTAACCGGTTAAAGGGCTTATAAAAAATGTCATTTGACTTCATAAAAAGAGCTTGAGTGGGAACCCATGTAGGCTACGCTATAGTCTCAGGGAGTGCCTAGTAGTGAGAGCCTCTATGAGGTCTCCCTAGATTGCTGTAGTGGGGCCATGCAGCCCACAGCCCCACATTTGACAAGTCCACCCCCCTTTTAAAAGGCATGTTAAATAAACACAGCTCTTTTGTACGAGCCCCCTACCCTTCCCTTTGAGGCCAGAACAGTGTTAAAAGGTGGAGCTGGGGGGCGCACAGGAGTGGGTGAGAGAGGAGTTCATTGCTAGCTAACACTATAGGCTTGGCCCTTGGTGAATACAGGACTGTAGGAAGTTTATATAGAGAGAGGCAGTTGAATGGGGCTGCTTGATCAGTGAATAGGGGGGGACGAAGGCTGCTCTCATTAGGCAGTGAGGCCCTTGGCCCACCTGGCTGGGGTATAAAAGGGCTCTTAAAGGAGGCTTGATGAGTATGTGATGCCCTGCTGAGGGCCCAGTGAGATGGAAATGCCGTAATTGCCATGATCTAATGACGGCTCCTCCCTGGCTGCTCCCAGACGGTGCCCACTGTGCTCACATCATCAGGAAGGGGACACAGGAGAGCCAGGGGGTTGGGTCAATCAAATAGAGCCCCCGGGTCCCGTTAGTCTCTCTAGAATAGGTGAAAAAGTGCCAGGGTTAAGTTCAACTCGGTTCTGCTGCGGAGAGTGTGAGGAAAAGGCGAATTTAAGGCTAATAGTGTAGGGTTGGTTTGTGCGCTTTCTAGGATTTTATTACAGAGGTTGTCACTTTTAGTGCAGTCTTGAAGGATGTAATAGTTTTGAATGAAATTAATTACAAAGGAGAGTGTGAGGAAAAGGCTAATTTAAGGCTAATAGTGTAGGGTTGGTTTGTGCGCTTTCTAGGATTTTATTACAGAGGTTGTCACTTTTAGTGCAGTCTTGAAGGATGTAATAGTTTTGAATGAAATTAATTACAAAAAGGTATTGCAATTATACAAAATAATAAAAAGTTGTTTTGCTTACTAATTGAGTGAAGTTACTAGATATTGTAAAATAAAATAATAGTCCAGATTTTGATATCAACATACTTCTAACATTTGTCATAAAAAAATTGAATTATTGAAATTAAAATGATTGAATAAAAGCACATTATAGTCTTGTGGCCTTTTATTTAAATGCAAATATTTTGATTGCATTCATTTCATCCCTAAATTTTCCCATCCCAGTCATGAAACACCATGCGGAAAGCGTGAACAAAACTACCCAATCCCAATGATTTCAACATGACAAAAACACACCATGACAACGTTCAAATGATGCCGATGCACTTACAGCAGTGTTAACACCAAATCCATTCCCTTAATTTGTCTGGTTCACAGAACCGATTGTACGGAGCCAGTAAGGCTATCACCGGTCACATACATGCATTTAGAACAACAAATTATGTAATTGATGAGCCACTATACACTATACACATGCCATTATTATGGAATAACTAAGGAGTGTGAACAACCTTTCTCCACCCGACGTAATCTTTGCGCTTCATGGTAAACAACACAGACATCCTGATGCTGAGTTGGTCTCCTCTCCTCGGGCAGATATGATTTACAAGCTGCATCAAGGGGACCTCAGGCTTTGTCTGCTGTGTCCCTGCCCAGAGAGCAGGCCTCTTGGACTATGCTAAACTTGGTTGGCAGCGGGCGTGTGTGGAGTGCCAGGCTTGAGGGAGGATGGGTGTGTTTGTGTGTGCTTGTCTGTGTATGTGTGTGTGTGAATGCACTTAGATGTGTGTGTGTGTGTGTGTGTGTGTGTGTGTGTCTCGATGCCTGGTGAGGACGAAGTGCATCGTACCACCCCGTTTGGCACTCATCAGTTCGTGACTTGTGAAAAGCGCCAAAGTGAGGATTGTAACGGAGCAGGACACTCGTCACTGGTCCGCCCATGAGACTCCCTGACACCTGTCACGGCTGGTTACAGTGAGGACCTGCAATTCGCCACCTCCAGCCTTGCCTCTTCGGCTCTCCTCTCTTCCACCAAGGATGAGGAGAAGGAGAGAGAGAGGGAAGAGGATGAAGTGAAGCTCTCGATCTCTGTGTTTCTCTGGACTCGTAGCAAAGTTAAAGGGCATGGGGAGTGGAGAGGAGCGGAGAGGATGGGGCTGGGAAAGTCTGCTTGGCCAGCGTACGTCCTTCAGATGAGCACACTTCTCTGTGGGCTCTGTGGCTACTGCCTGCTTGCCTGCCTGACTGTGTGTGTGTATTGAGGACAAAGTGTGACTGTGTGTAAGGATTAAAACATAGAACATTTCATCCAAATAGTGGTTCAACACTGATTCAGAGTTATAAACTGTCCACATTAAAAACAAAAAACGATGTTTTAAGTGAGAACCCATGTTGTTGCAAAGTTTTCCAGCACTTCAAACAATGTGTATGCAGGTTGCTAAAGATTCAAACCTAAAGATTCAAATCTTCTCAAACACCCTAATTCATACTCTTAGAGGAGGTACTCTCACAAATGTGATTTGCACCGTATACAAGTTAAAGTATTGGATTCTTCACACACCAAACTAATCCCATTCTACTACATTTTCAAGCTTTTTTTATTACATGAAAGCAAGCTTTTCTTTTATACTTACAAGGCCATCATGCTTGATTGAGTGTGGTGCCTGCCTGTATTTCATTAATCATGTATTTGAGCAATACATGTCATTGAGAAATAACTAAATGTCTAAAAACGTATTTCTGTGACCATTAGCTTACCTGTGTAATATTGACATAAGCTCAGAAAAACTTGTTTTGCAAAGGTGTCCTGGTTTGGCAATTGCTGTGCTGATCAATGGGCAGTTCATTACCTCTGTCAAATAAATATGTATCTATTTGTATTTATTTTTGCAACAGAGGTGTATATTCTGCATATTCACATGATTTTAAACGTTTCACATGTGAGTTCCAAATATCTCTATCGGTCGCCCCAGCATGTGTTTTTTTAATGCGTGTGATGTCAAAAAGCACTCACTAATCCAAAATGTGATTGTTACGCAACAGGACAGTTAGCCCATGATGCCCTCAAACTAAGGCATGCTGCCTGCTAATTATCTATAGTCTATGTTTCAACTTGTCAATTTCAAATCATTTTTGAACTAGTTTTATTATCTAACAACAGTTTGAATTGAGGCTTGTACGCCTCATCAATTACATAGTTCCATTTCACTGTTGAGGAAAATGTACGTTTGAGGCATTACTGAGCCGGACAAACTGTTCTTTTCGACCAGAGCCCAAGTACAAACTTATTCCTCCCTGGCACATTTTCTGGCTGGCGCCCCCATTGTCTTCACTTCAAATAATAACTTTGGACATGTGTGCCTTATTAGGTTATTAATTTACTGTTGTTGCTGCAGATACTCAACTAGTCTAAATAAGGCCCGTTTTATTGCTTCTTTAAATCAGCACAATGGTTTTCAGGTGTGCTAACATAATTGCAAAAGGGTTTTCAATTGATCAATTAGCCTTTTAAAATGATAAACTTGGATTAGCTAACACAACGTGCCATTGGAACACAGGAGTGATGGTTGCTGATAATGGGCCTCTCTATGCTTATGTAGATTTTCCATAAAAAAAATCTGCCGTTTCCAGCTACAATAGTCATTTACAACATTAACAATGCCTATTTAACAAAGCATAAACTGTATTTCTGATAAATTTTATGTTATTTTAAGGGACAAAAACAATTGCTTTTCTTTCACAAACAAGGACATTTCGAAGTGACCCCACATTTCTGTGGGTAATGTATTGACTGTTTTATTTACATTTTCAAGTATCATGCATTTGGATTCTTGCATAGATTGTAAAGGACACATATGGTAGTTCATTCATATTATGGTTTCTGTCAGCCGGTGAGTTATCTAAATATGACCGCTTCTGTTATGTCACTCTTTCCTCATTTTGCGCTGCGACCAATGTAGCCTACTCTTTCCAGTTTGGATGAGAAGTGTGTTATGCTGTTGCTACTTCTGTGAATGTCTGAACATTTCATTTAAAAAAAACTGCTTACATTGAGAACATAACATTGCAAAAACTGTGTTTGTGCAAAATGTTTCTATGAAAAAACAGTGTGGCCAGCTCAAACGCTGACTGTTGCGTCAATCGTAACGGGAAGTTCTAAACACGTGTTCTTATCACACCGGTTTGAGTTTATGCTGCAAGAATCACTCCAGAATGATCACACCTGAATGTCAAAGGGTTAATAGGAAGACACTATAAAGTGAATTATTCCTCGGAAGGGTATGGATTAGGCTGTTTGAGAAGGTTTGAATCCTAAGTAACCTGCATACACATTCTTCGAAGCACAATAGAGCAAAATAGCTACTGTAGTAGGTCAAAGCTGTGTGCTGGAAAACCTTACTAGAGTATGGGTGGATTAGGCATTGTGGTGCTCAGATCTATTTTTTTTAAACATTTCCATGGTTTTTACACTGGTGATCATACAAAATTAACATTTCCATATGCAAAAGGTATCTTCGAAATTGTAATTTGCGCTTCAAATTATATATATATATATATTTTTGTTTTGTTTCACATAATTTATTTTCCAGGGCCTGGTCTCCCAAAAGCATCCTAAAGCTAGGTTTATTGTTAGAACCTTCGTAGGCACATCTCAGAGATGTTTCCCAAAACCATCATTGATAAAGTTGCACTTGAAAACACTCGTTATTACCGACTGCCTCAGACGACTCGTAGAACAGCTTATTGGGTCGTTAGATGCCTTTTTGCCCTTCTGCGTCACTTTATATAGATTTTTTTGAGAAAATCTCCTCTAAACACAGATTCAAAATGTTTATCTGTCTCTCTGTGTCCGCAGATAACTTCAGAACAAAGTTGACTACAATATAAAGTTGCCAATGTCTTTGCAATTGTTATAAACAAGCAACGGGAAAAAGATGCTTCAAATTAAAATATATTTGAATCATATTGAAATCAATTTCATGTTCAATCAATTGAGTTCTATTTTTCTAATTGTAGGCTACGGTCTGTATTAGTTGCTTCAACCCTAGACCCACTCTAATTTGCATACCGCGGTGATGCAATCTCAAATCGCACTCCACACTGCCCTTTCCCACCTGGACAAAATGAACACCTATGTGAGAATGCTGTTCATTGACTACAGCCGTGGGTTCAAAATCACAGTGCCCACAAAGCTCATCACTAAAATAATGACCCTGGGATTAAACATCTCTCTCTGCAACTGGATCCTGGACTTCCTGGTGGGCCTGAAGGAAAACCCAGAGTTACCGCTGCTGCAGAGGATAAGTTCATTAGAGTTACCAGCCTCAGAAATCGGCATTAAGTGCTCCTTAGATTGCAGCCCAAATAAATGCTTCACAGAATTTAAATAACAGACACATTTCAAAACAACTGTTCAGAGGAGACTGTGTGAATCAGGCCTTCATTGTTGAATTGCTGCAACGAAACCACTACTTAAGGACACCAATAATAATATGAGACTTGCTTGGCAAAGAAACACAAGCAATGGATATTAGACCGGTAGAAATCTGTCCTTTGGTCTGTAGAGACCAATTTGAGATTTTTGGTTCCAACCGCCGTGTCTTTGTGAGACACAGAGTAAGTGAACGGATGATCTCTGCATGTGTAGTTCCCACCATGAAGCATGGAGGAGGTGTGATGTTGTGGGGATGCTTTGCTGGTGACATTGTTGGTGATTTATTTAGAATTCAAGGCACACTTACCAGCATGGCCACCACAGAATTCTGCAGCGATACGCCATCCCATCTGATTTGCGCTTAGTGGGACAATCATTTGTTTTTCAACAGGACAATGACCCAAAACACACCTCCAGGCGTTGTAAGGGCTATTTGACCAATGAGGAGAGTGATGGAGTGCTGCATCAGATGACCTGGCCTCCACAATCATCTGACCTCAACCCAATTGAGATGATTTTGGATGAGTGGGACCGCAGAGTGAAGGAAAAGCAGCCAACAAGTGCTCAGCATATGTGGGAACTCTTTCAAGACTGTTGGAAAAGCATTCCAGGTGACTACCTCATGGTTGAGAGAATACCAAGAGTGTGCAAATCTGTCATCAAGGCAAAGGGCGGCTACATTGAAGAATCTAAAATCAAAAACGTTTTTTGATTTGTTTAACATTTTTTGGTTACTACATTATTCCATCTTTCTTTCCATCCTTTCAGTATCGACACATGCTCTAACAACACACTTATTGAAAGTACTTCCTACGTGGTGTTTTAAGAAACGCATGTGAGTTCTTCAGCCGTTATAGAACATGCATAGCGAAAATACTTGTCACAATCGCCTAGAGGGGTGGGTGCAGAGTCAATTGCAGAGAGCAGAGGATACTGGGGAAAGCCGTCTTTATTGGGATTCCCAAACGAAAGGCCAAAACCATAGGCGATAAATAGACAGTAAAATAGTCCGACCCAACACAGGGCACAAACGGACAGGAACACAAACACGCACACCCCGACTAACAGAAAATAATCCCACACAAACATAGGAGGGCCAAACAGGCTTAAATAGACATAAATCAAGAAACAAAATCAGGGACAGGTGCAACCAATAAGACCAAACAAACAGAAAAGGAAAAAGGGATCGGTGGCGGCTAGTAGACCGGCGACGATGACCGCCGAGCGCCTCCAGAACAGGCAGGGGAGACACCTTCGGTGGGAGTCGTGACAATACTCATAAGCTTAAGTTCCATTGCTATCGGGAATCCGGGCTCTGGCTATTACTTCAGAGACATGGCAATTTGCATTTATGCAAAACATATGGATTCTCCTTTTAAAGAGGGTGTAACGACTAGTCAAGGTGGGTGGAATCAGGCAGAGAGCAAATAATGAATAAAGGTTTATTCTCCGGTGAACAACAATAAACACGGACAACCCAAAAATACAAACTGGGTGAAAATATCCAAAACAGGAATAAACAGACAACCGGAGAAATAAAACACAAAAAACACCGACAGCCGAAACGAAATGTCAAAAACAAACAATCCCGCACAAAACAAGGGCGGGACAACCTACATTATATACAGATACTAATTAACTAAACACACAGGTGAAAACAATCAGACAAAACCAACAGATAACCGAAAAGGGATCGGTAGTGGCTAATAGGACGGTGACGACGACCGCCGAGCACAGCCCGAACGGGCAGGAGAGCCAACCTCGGCGGAAGTCGTGACAGAGGGTTGTTTACATTAAGCACATACCTGTTCCTGTAAGTGACTCTCAAAGTACTGAATAAGTTGGCTGAGTGAGCATTTGGAAATAAATACAATAAAAAATCTGGGGGAGTCCTCCCAGATGCCCCTCCAGTTTTTTACTTGTTGATGGTTACTTCCGTGAGGGATGTGAGGGACTTACCACTACGTCGATGTCTTTTGGACTTGTTTTTTTGGTCCTGTCTGAACTGAGCATTAATCTTTTTCCTAACCTAATTATCCTAATCTGCTACGTTAATTCTCCTAACCTGTTGCTGTATTAAAGTGTCGTGTTTTTAGGGAATCTTGTTCATGGATGTTGACTTTTGGTCTGGTCTGGAGCAAATCTGAACCAATTAAAGGTGTCTATGTTTGGTTCAGATTTGGTCTGATCCGGACTGGCCTTGATTTCAATGTCCACGGACATGGTCCAGCCTATATCTGGTCAAAACATGGACGTCTATGATTGGTTCAGATTCAGTCCAGCCTGGACCAAATCTAAACCAATCATAGACATCTATGATTCACAAGTTTGGACAGCACAATACAGTACAGTAGAGTAGTGGTCCTCAAACCTCTTCGCTAGTTCAGAGCTACAGCAAAATTGTGAAATGTCTGGGGGTCCCTGAGTGGAAGTTTGAGAACCACTGCAGTAGAGCACAGCAGAGTGCAGTACATTACAGTACAGTAAAACAAGTAGAGAAAGTATTTTCAGCATTAATTCAGAATCAAAAATTTATCCTGATTTCAAACGTCCGTAAAATATGTATTTTCAACGCCGGAAAGTCATTTTGCTTACTGGGTTCAGATTTCTGGGAAGCCACTGAAAATTACTCAGCGTAATTTGGATTAAAATGGTGTGAAGAAAATGGCATTGACAGAGGATGGTGTACTGAATTAAAGCAAGATAAGCTAAGGGCTGGAATTTGTTCTGGATGCTCGAGCAGCAACGTGTCTGGCTCATGTGTTGGTCTAGCTAATTAGATAGCTCGCTAGCATGTGAACAGTCACTGCACAGCCAATGCCCTGCTTGCATGTGCATTGGCCAGGTTAAGATTCAACATAGTTAACTGTTTCTTAATAAGACGATTCCTTTTATCAGCTACAGTTTATGTTGTGAACGGCTGATCTTGGTTGAGGAAATGTAGGCTAGGTGAAATTGACATCTGGCTGCACACATAGCCATCTCGACAGGTGGACTGTATCATGCTGGAGTAGCTGGATGAGCAATGACCATTGCATGTATTAAAATAAGTTAATAAGTTAGCAGTATGTCAGTTTCCCCAGTTTGGTGTTAACTATACACTGTTCTTAGCTAACTAGCATTGCTTTATGGAAGAATGTAGCTAGCTAGCTAGGATATATTGTCAACATTACTACAGTCTCGTTTGCTTGTAACTACTAGATAGTTGGTTAGCTAACGGTTATAATAGCAGCCAAGGACGTTCGCTAGCTTATTTGTTTGTGCTCTGATTTAGTTTACACAGATCCAACATTTTTTTTGTCTCATTTTAATCCGACGTATAGAATTTGAATTAGGTAGGCACAGAAAATACTCTTAAAACTCAGTTGCTAACGAGCCTGTTAAAAAATCCGGTATGTGGTTCCCGGGAACGGTAAAATAAATTAAGATAATTTAATTTAGCATGAGTGTAAGTCCTGAAAACATGTATTTTCAAAAGTCAAAAGTAGACTTTAACATAAAAAGCTGTCTTACAAAAAAAAAAAAATTATCCATTGACTTTACAGGTAATGGTGTATTAGGATGTGGATATGTGTGGTTCTAAGGTCTTTTAGATCTATTTCTAAATTGAATGGCATCCTATGGGCAAATTACATACCATTATATGCCTATAAAGCATCTAAGTATGTGGGATAAGGACCAAAAACTGTCTTGGGATATCAAACAACAGTATAGGTAACTGCTAAATACACATGTCAAAATGGGGATATCCTCCTTTAAGTGGCTGGGTTGCTCTTTGCTAAAACACCAACCCCAGAAGTAAATTAAATGGGGTTTATACACCTATTTAAGCCCCCGGCTGTGTTCTGGTCGAGCTGGACCGATTTATAAGTTCTCTCTGAAAAATGTAGTTCATTTAATCTGATTGTCATAAGGTTCCATGACTTTGTCCACACAGGGCATCTGAACACACAAAATACATTTAGATAATTTTCATTACATTTTAGGTGATTTATTTAACTGTTGTACACCTGTGGTGCTCCCGGGCAAAAATGACCAGTTATTAGAAATGAATGTGTGAGACTACAATTAGTGTATAAATGTAGTTGAGGCACATTCCCATTCATCAGATGGACACACTTCCTCTCCCAGACCCCCACATGCATGTGCACACACACACACACACACACACACACACACACACACACACACACACACACACACACACACACACACACACACACACACACACACACACACACACACACACACACACCTCACTCCCCTTCTTGGCTTCCATGGTAACACCCACAGGAACCTTTCCCCCACTTGAACCACACCTGTTGGCATTCTCACAAACAATCGCAACATTGTTTCAATAATATATCTAACTTTTCTCGCAGCTCTGGTATATAAAAGCTTTTTTGAGGCCTTGCTCACATTTCATTCTGTGGCAGCACAATGACCAAACGATATACTGTATGTGAGGCTCTTGATCATATCTTTGATCATGACACTGGTGAGGAGGACAGAGGCCAGGAAACTGACTGTGAAGATGGCCCTACTGAGGTTGTTGTTAACATTCCAGTCAAAGAATGGGAATTTGTCCTGGTCTTCATCCCCACCTGAGACTAGAGTTCGGCTGTCGGCTGCAAATGTTATCAGGATAACCCCAGGGCCAACGTGATACGCCATATCCCAGGTTGTTGACATAAAATTCAGCCACTATGTAATTTTTTAAAAATGGTTTCAAAACAAATGTCTTTGTTAAACTTTGACACAAAAGTAGCCTGTGATAAATAGCACAATATGTTGCATCGGAGTATTTGTTATAGTCAAAATTATCCATACATTATGCTTTTTTAAAACTCAAAAACGAGTTATATGAGCTCAGGTAAAATAGAAGTTCAAAACTTGTAATGTTCACAGGAACTTAAGTTGATAAAAAAGATCTAACACGACATTAGGTGATAATGCAGTATATGTATTATTATGGATTTAAAATCAGCTATAATGGGACGGTCATTTTGGACTGGGAACACAGAATTAATTAACATGAAACGAACACAACAGGAAGTTGAATCAAATCTAAACAATTAGGTTCAAGCAGTGGTCCTAGTAAATCATTAAAGTCACCAGCACAGCACACCCACTGAACACCCAGTGTTCATCTAAGGACTCTTTCTCTAGACGATGCATCATGGGTGAATAACACTTTATAAAACAAAAAAATCAAATCAAATCAAATTTATTTATATAGCCCTTCGTACATCAGCTGATATCTCAAAGTGCTGTACAGAAACCCAGCCTAAAACCCCAAACAGCAAACAATGCAGGTGTAAAAGCACGGTGGCTAGGAAAAACTCCCTAGAAAGGCCAAAACCTAGGAAGAAACCTAGAGAGGAACCGGGCTATGTGGGGTGGCCAGTCCTCTTCTGGCTGTGCCGGGTAGAGATTATAACAGAACATGACCAAGATGTTCAAATGTTCATAAATGACCAGCATGGTCAAATAATAATAAGGCAGAACAGTTGAAACTGGAGCAGCAGCACAGTCAGGTGGACTGGGGACAGCAAGGAGCCATCATGTCAGGTAGTCCTGGGGCACGGTCCTAGGGCTCAGGTCCTCCGAGAGAGAGAAAGAAAGAGAGAATTAGAGAGAGCATATGTGGGGTGGCCAGTCCTCTTCTGGCTGTGCCGGGTGGAGATTATAACAGAACGTGGCCAAGATGTTCAAATGTTCATAAATGACCAGCATGGTTGAATAATAGTAAGGCAGAACAGTTGAAACTGGAGCAGGAGCATGGCCAGGTGGACTGGGGACAGCAAGGAGTCCTCATGTCAGGTAGTCCTGGGACATGGTCCTAGGGCCCAGGCCAGTTGAAACTGGAGCAGCAGCATGGCCAGGTGGACTGGGGACAGCAAGGAGTCATCATGTCAGGTAGTCCTGGGGCATGGTTCTAGGGCTCAGGTCCTCCGAGAGAGAGAAAGAAAGAGAGAAGGAGAGAATTAGAGAACGCACACTTAGATTTACACAGGACACCGAATAGGTAAACAAACTGACCCTAGCCCCCCGACACATAAACTACTGCAGCATAAATACTGGAGGCTGAGACAGGAGGGGTCAGGAGACACTGTGGCCCCATCCGAGGACACCCCCGGACAGGGCCAAACAGGAAGGATATAACCCCACCCACTTTGCCAAAGCACAGCCCCCACACCACTAGAGGGAAATCTTCAACCACCAACTTACCATCCTGAGACAAGGCCGAGTATAGCCCACAAAGATCTCCGACACGGTACAACCCAAGGGGGGGGGGAAACCCAGACAGGCCGACCACAACAGTGAATCAACCCACCCAGGTGACGCACCCCCCCAGGGACGGCACGAGAGAGCCCCAGCAAGCCAGTGACTCAGCCCCCGTAACAGGGTTAGAGGCAGAGAATCCCAGTGGAAAAAGAGGAACCGGCCAGGCAGAGACAGCAAGGGCGGTTCGTTGCTCCAGAGCCTTTCCGTTCACCTTCCCACTCCTGGGCCAGACTACACTCAATCATATGACCCACTGAAGAGATGAGTCTTCAGTAAAGACTTAAAGGTTGAGACCGAGTTTGCGTCTCTGACATGGGTAGGCAGACCGTTCCATAAAAATGGAGCTCTATAGGAGAAAGCCCTGCCTCCAGCTGTTTGCTTAGAAATTCTAGGGACAATTAGGAGGCCTGCGTCTTGTGACCGTAGCGTACGTATAGGTATGTACGGCAGGACCAAATCAGAGAGGTAGGTAGGAGCAAGCCCATGTAATGCTTTGTAGGTTAGCAGTAAAACCTTGAAATCAGCCCTTGCTTTGACAGGAAGCCAGTGTAGAGAGGCTAGCACTGGAGTAATATGATCAAATTTTTTGGTTCTAGTCAGGATTCTAGCAGCCGTATTTAGCACTAACTGAAGTTTATTTAGTGCTTTATCCGGGTAGCCGGAAAATAGAGCATTGCAGTAGTCTAACCTAGAAGTGACAAAAGCATGGATTAATTTTTCTGCATCATTTTTGGACAGAACGTTTTTGATTTTTGCAATGTTACGTAGATGGAAAAAAGCTGTCCTCGAAATGGTCTTGATATGTTCTTCAAAAGAGAGATCAGGGTCCAGAGTAACGCCGAGGTCCTTCACAGTTTTATTTGAGACGACTGTACAACCATTAAGATTAATTGTCAGATTCAACAGAAGATCTCTTTGTTTCTTGGGACCTAGAACAAGCATCTCTGTTTTGTCCGAGTTTAATAGTAGAAAGTTTGCAGCCATCCACTTCCTTATGTCTGAAACACATGCTTCTAGCGAGGGCAATTTTGGTGCTTCACCATGTTTCATTGAAATGTACAGCTGTGTGTCATCCGCATAGCAGTGAAAGTTTACATTATGTTTTCGAATAACATCCCCAAGAGGTAAAATATATAGTGAAAACAATAGTGGTCCTAAAACAGAACCTTGAGGAACACCGAAATGTACAGTTGATTTGTCAGAGGACAAACCATTCACAGAGACAAACTGATATCTTTCCGACAGATAAGACCTAAACCAGGCCAGAACATGTCCGTGTAGACCAATTTGGGTTTCCAATCTCTCCAAAAGAATGTGGTGATCGATGGTATCAAAAGCAGCACTAAGGTCTAGGAGCACGAGGACAGATGCAGAGCCTCGGTCCGATGCCATCAAAATGTCATTTACCACCTTCACAAGTGCCGTCTCAGTGCTATGATGGGGTCTAAAACCAGACTGAAGCATTTCGTATACATTGTTTGTCTTCAGGAAGGCAGTGAGTTGCTGCGCAACAGCCTTCTCTAAAATCTTTGAGAGGAATGGAAGATTCGATATAGGCCGATAGTTTTTTATATTTTCTGGGTCAAGGTTTGGCTTTTTCAAGAGAGGCTTTATTACTGCCACTTTTAGTGAGTTTGGTACACATCCAGTGGATAGAGAGCCGTTTATTATGTTCAACATAGGAGGGCCAAGCACAGGAAGCAGCTCTTTCAGTAGTTTAGTTGGAATAGGGTCCAGTATACAGCTTGAAGGTTTAGAGGCCATGATTATTTTCATCATTGTGTCAAGAGATATAGTACTAAAACACTTGAGCGTCTCTCTTGATCCTAGGTCCTGGCAGAGTTGTGCAGACTCAGGACAACTGAGGTTTGGAGGAATACGCAGGTTTAAAGAGGAGTCCGTAATTTGCTTTCTAATAATCATAATCTTTTCCTCAAAGAAGTTCATGAATTTATCACTGCTAAAGTGCAAGTCATCCTCTCTTGGGGAATGCTGCTTTTTAGTTAGCTTTGCCACAGTATCAAAAAGGAATTTCGGATTGTTCTTATTTTCCTCAATTAAGTTAGAAAAATAGGACGATCGAGCAGCAGTAAGGGCTCTTCGGTACTGCACGGTACCATCCTTCCAAGCTAGTCGGAAGACTTCCAGTTTGGTGTGGCGCCATTTCCGTTCCAATTTTCTGGAAGCTTGCTTCAGAGCTCGGGTATTTTCTGTGTACCATGGAGCTAGTTTCTTATGAGACATTTTTTTAGTTTTTAGGGGTGCAACTGCATCTAGGGTATTGCGCAAGGTTAAATTGATTGGAGTTTTTACAGCAACTTGAAAGAGTGTTACGTAATGAGAAACATGGTCTACAGACAATGTGTTTTTAAGTAAAATATGTTATAGTTTCATGTAAACCTCAAATAGTATCATTTAAAAAAAACATTTCTGGACTAACTACAGCAACATATTTTGTGTTGTATTCAAATAATTTAGGGTTTTCTAAAGTAAAATTGTATAAAATGAACATAATTTTTTTTCTGGAAACATCTTGGTAATCGCCCCCACAATAATATAGGCCTTGTATACTCTACTTTATCGATTTCATATGAGATGGGCACAAAGGAACAGGTTTAACAGTGTTACTATGATGTCAATTAGCATTTGAAAAATAATCTAAAGAAGTAACTATTTTTATTCTACACTCACTTTGAGCCAGACCAACTTAAGATCTTGTAACTCTGACTTGCATTAATCACGCATCATGCATCATGCATGGATGTCAAAGGCACTCAAATTTGAGATAAGAGTGTAGATTTCAGTTAGGATTTGGTGTTTTTATACAGTACATAAGGTTGTTTTCAGTAACCTTAAAAGTCCATCTGTAGCAGATGAGGAGTATGTTATCAGGAATCACATTGACAGGGAAGAGTTCACATTTTCTAACAGACGAGGTATGTCATTCACACACAAACAGTCTATGGGATGCTAAAATAGAACAAGATAAGTGCTGTAAGACATTGGGGGAGGTAAAGAGAGAGAGAGAGACAGAGAAGAGAGAGACAGAGAGAGTGATAGGGAGAGAGTGAGCACAGAGAGAGAGCGAAAAAAAGCTTGTTTGGTTCAGGAACCATTTAACAACTTCCCCTGGAAATTGAAAAAGGAAATAGTTTTAGGCTGGATTGCAGGAGGGGGGAGGAATGAAGCCCATATGAATACCAGATGAACAGGCAGCCAAGCAGGACTGAGGGAGAGAGAGGGGGGAGGGGGGCAGAGGGAGAGGGAGTGAGAGAGAGAGGGGAAAGAGGGGGAAGGGGGGTGTAGTGGTTTCGAGGTGGGGGGGTAGGCTGGTGTTTATGAGGTCATTTACCAAACTCGTGTTTTGACATACATTTTTCAGCTTTGTTCTCTCATAATTGCTTCCATGCACATGTAAGAGCGGAGCTTACAGCTTGTAGCTTGTGAACGGTGGAGGAGAAAAGTGGACCTCGTCACTCTCTCCTCTCCCTCTCTCTCTCTCTGTTTTACTGTCTCTCTTGTTCTCTCTCTCGTTCTCTCTCCCCCTCTCTCTCTCTCTCTCAGTCTTTCTCTCTCTCTCTCTCTACATTAGCTTACAAGTTCTGTAACAGGGCCAAAGTCTTGGGGCTGAATCTTAACTTGGAAACGTGTAACTTCGACTTGAGATCTGCGCATGTATCTCCGACTTCCATATAAATCATGTTAATGTAAATAGAGATTGGCATGACAGCTTGTGTTGTGTCTGCATTATGTGTATCTTAAGTTAGGATTCAGTCCTAATGCTTAGATCATAAGGATGATACTCATAAAAGGCATGAGCCCGACCAATCTTGTTTCCTATTGACCCGTGTAACATGACAAAACCACCACGGTTGAGCGTATGCCACCACAGGCATACTGATGTCATACAAAACAAAGGATTAACATTTAAAACTTCATAATGCTACAATACAATGTCTCAAAAATGCATAGAATTGTACTGTGCTAGTGAAAGCCATGAATTTGTAAAGTCTACTTCTTTCACCCCCCACCTTTTCTCGTATGCTCGATGAGTGTGGATAGTTCTGCATGACTCGTCAAATCATGTCCTCTTCAAAGCCAATCAAGAAATTGCAAAATATCTCTGTTCATAATTCATCAAATTAATAATCTAATGTCAGACATCACAGACAATGACAACTATTGTGTCATTTGGTTGAATTGCCCAGACTCGTCATTATTACATCAAAGTGGATGTCCTAACCGTCTTGCCAAGCCTGGTTCATACTTGGGAGCCATTTCCAAATGCCTGAAAGTACCACGTTCATCTGTACAAACAGTAGTATGCAAGTTTAAACACCATGGGACCATGCAGCCATCATACCTTTGGGTGCTTTGCTGCAGGAGGGACTGGTGCACTTCACAAAATAGATTGGCATCATGAGGCAGGAAAATTATGTAGATATATTGAAGCAACATCTCAAGACATCAGTTACAGCTTGGTCGTAAGTGGGTCTTCCAAATGGACAATGACCCCAAGCATACTTCCAAAGTTGTGGCAAATGGCTTAAGGACAACAAAGTCAAGGTATTGGAGTGGCCATTACAAAGTCCTGACCTCAATCCTATAGAGCATTTGTGGCTGAACTGAAAAAGTGTGTGGTAGCAAGGAGGCCTACAAACCTGACTCAGTTACACCAGCTCTGTTAGGAGTGTAACGGCGTTCGTCAGTTGAAGGAGAAGCGGACCAAAATGCAGCGTGGTGGTTACTCATGGTCTTTAATGAAGAATCGACGATACATGAAATAACTATAATATACAAAAACAACAAACGAAACGCGAAAACCTATTACAGCCTATCTGGTGAACACTACACAGAGACAGGAACAATCACCCACGAAAACACTCACAGAATATGGCTGCCTAAATATGGTTCCCAATCAGAGACAACGATAAATCACCTGACTCTGATTGAGAACCGCCTCAGGCAGCCCTAGACTAATTAGACACCCCACAAAACCCCAAGACAAAAAACACACCACAATAACCCATGTCACACCCTGGCCTGTCCAAATAGATAAAGAAAACACAAAATACTAAGACCAAGGCGTGACAAGGAGGAGTGGGCCAAAATTCACTACACTTATTGTGGGAAGCTTGTGGAATGCTACCCGAAACGTTTGACCCAAGTTAAACAAGTTAAACAAGGCAATGCTACCAAATACTAATTGAGTGTATGTAAACTTTTTTTTTTACAAGGATTAAATACCAGGAATTGTGAAAAACTGAGTTTAAATGTACTTGGATATATTAAGGTGTATGTAAACTTCCGACTTCAACTGTACATATGGGATGAGTAATGCAAAATATGTAAACATCATTCAAATGGAATTAATAATAAAGTGACTAGTGATCCATTTGTTAGAGTGACCAATAATTTAATGTCTGTATGTAGGCAGCAGCCTCTCTGTGTTAGTGATGGCTGTTTAACAGTCTGATGGCCTTGATATAGAAGCTATTCTCGGTCCCAGCTTTGATGCACATGTACTGACCTCGCCTTCTGAATGGTAGCGGGGAGAACAGGCTGGTGATTGTTGTCTTTGATGATCTTATAGCCTTCCTGTGACATCGGGTGGTGTCGGTGTCCTGGAGGGCAGGTAGTTTGCCCCTGGTGATGTGTTGTGCAGAATGTACCACCCTCTGGAGAGCCCTGCAGTTGTGGGCAGTACAGTTGCCGTACCAGGCTGTGATACAGCCCAACAGGATGCTCACGATTGTGCATCTGTAAAAGTTTGTGAGGGTTTTAGGTGACAAAGCCACATTTCTTCAGCCTCCTGAGGTTGAAGAGGCGCTGTGGCGTCTTCTTCACCACACTGTCTGTGTGGGTGGACCATTTCAGTTTGTTCGTGATGTGTACATTCAGGAACTTTCCACCTTCTCTACTGCTGTCCCGTTGATGTGGATAGAGGGGTGCTCTCTCTGCTGTTTCCTGAAGTCCACGATCATCTCCTTTGTTTTGTTGACATTGAGTGAGAGGTTGTTTTTCTGACACCACAATCTGAGTGCCCTCACCTCCTCCCTGTAGGCTGCCTCATCGTTGTTGGTGATCAACCCTACTACTGTTGTGTCATCTGCAAACTTGATGATTGAATTGGAGGCGTGCGTGCATGGATACGCAGTCATGGGTGAACAGGGAGTACAGGAGGGGGCTGAGCACGCACCCTTGTGGGGCCCCAGTGTTGAGGATCAGTGAAGTGGAGATGTTGTTTCCTACATTCACCACCTGGGGGCGGCCCGTCAGGAAGTCCAGGACCCAATTGCACAGGGCGGGTTTGAGACCCAGGGCCTCAAGCTTAATGATGAGCTTGGAGGGTACTATGGTGTTGAATGCTGAGCTGTAGTCAATGCACACCATTCTTACATAGGTATTCCTCCTCTCCAGATGGGATAGGGCAGTGTGCAGTGTGATTGCATCGTCTGTGGACTTATTGGGGCAGTATGCAATTTGCAGTGCGTATAGGGTGACAGGTAAGGTGGAGGGGATATGATCCTTGACTACAATCACAAAGCACATCATGATGAAATAAGTACGTGCTACGGGGCGATAGTCATTCAGTTCAGTTACCTTTGCCTTCTTGGGCACAGGAACAATGGTGGCTATCTTGAAGCATGTGGGGATAGCAGACTGGGATAGGGAGACATTGAATATGTCCGTAAATACACCAGGCAGCTGGTCATTTGCCAATATAACGGAGGGGATACAGCGAGAGTGTAACTCATGTTCTAACAGAAATAAACAGCACATTGTTAACTGTCACAGCTGTTTTTGGATCAGTCCAGTAGCTTATAAGAATGTTATGATATTGGGATGAGATTTGCATATTCATATGTGGCATTAAAAGACCCCTTTGCAGCCTGAGGTAATTCTGAAGCGCTTGATAAATGCTATCCAAAACGCATGTCTGCATGTAGTTTGTTGTTGCATTGTGACGTCTCCTGAAAAATGAGGCTATACCGTTGAGGGCACAAAAGCAGGGTGAGGACACGAGGACAGTGTAGAGCTGTGAGGCACCCTGACATTTCTAAATCAGGGCTAGAGCTGCTTCTCATGCAATGCAGTATGTGAGATTAGCCCTGAGCGTGCGTAGTCATAGGTTCAACCGCAGTGCACAGAACACACAAGTAGGGGAAGAACAAAACACTGCCATGCCTCTCGACAGGTATAGGTAGACTGCCCAGAGGACACGCATTCTTCACACGCATTAGATAAACATTGGTTATGGCATTTTTTGCAACTCAAAAACCACATGGGTGGGATACTTACATGCAATAATTAGATACTGATCATATACTGTAGGATAGACAGTCCTATTGTGTGAGATGTATAAGGTAATACACTCATAGAAATAAGAGTTCCCTCTGTGGAAAGGGTCCTACATGGAACCCAAAGGGGTTATACCTGGAAACAAAATGTTCTACCTGGAACCAAATAGGGTTCTTCAAAGGGTTCCCATATGGGGACAGCTAAGAAACCCCTTTAGGTTCCAGATAACACCTTTTTTCTAAGAGTGTATACCCGCATTGATTGAGGACATGACATGGTCTGTGCAAACGAACAAAGCACAACTAAAGCCTACGGTAAAAAAAAATGTTTATATATATATATATATATATATATATATATATAACTAAAGACGTTAGACTACACTCAATTGTGTGTCTCTCTCTCTTCTGCTATCAAAGCCTTTCTTTAAAAAAAATGTAATTACAGAGGTATATGTACTGTATCTAAGTCACTGTCAAGCTAGGAGGCTGTGAAAATACATTTTTCAAAACAAGGTGGAACTCGGCTCCTTACAGCTAACCTGAGGAGGAAGGAGGGATGAAGGAGAAAGTGGGGGAGGAGAGAGTAGGAGGAGGGAGGCAGAGGAGGTTTTGGGGTGAGGGGGTCTTTGCCTGCTTGTTTGTTAACATGGTGTACAGGGTTACACGCCTGGCCCCGAGCAGCGGCCCTGTCACTGTGAATTACAGACAGGTAAAGTGTAGAGCCTGCCAGGGCCAATCTGGCAGGGGGCCTGAGGGAGATCACACTGAAGGAATCCTCTGGTGCATTTTTGCTACGCTCCACAGACTACAGCAGACCATCTCAGTGTATGGAAAATAACCTATAGAGTAGAGCTCCTTAGTAGTGTTTTATCATTGAGGCTGTCCTAATATGGACACAGTACATTGTAGCTACCTAAAATCTTCAGAGTAACATTCTAATTAGATGGAAATACATAATTTAGTGACACATTATTTATGAGATTGGGTTGCAACCATGGTATCTGAGACAGTTAGTTTTAGCAAAAATGAATCTAATTTGCAGTATCGCTCTCGAAACACATAAGAGGCTTAGGCCAATGTATGAACTTTGTAATGGATGATGATATCAAGGACTAGATTTAGAATTCCCTTTTGATGTATCATTTATTCACCTCATAGATTTGTTGTGTCCCTGCGCATTAAGATGACTTCCTAGGAGCACTTGGAAATGTCAGACTCTCTTGCGAGAATCCACCCAATCTGGAAAAACAGATAATCATGAAGATAATTTACATGACGACTGTCTTCTGTCCAACTCCACATCTTCAGATGCCACTCTGAGTGTCAAATGATTACAGACATCACATGTCACATCTATTATGGATTATGGATGCTCGGTAGAGACTGTAGCGACCCACCACTGACAGCTGTCAACAATGAAGTTCTCAATAGATCAGGGGAAATAAAGAATGACAATATCCCATAACAGATAGTTTGTGTGTATGCATTGATATGTAGGCTACGTGTGACTTAAATGTTTTTTTATGTGACAGATATGGCATATCAAGAAGCTGATTATAAAACATGATCATTACTCAGGTGCACCTTGTGCTGGGGGCAATAAAAGGCCACTCTAAAACATCCAGTTTTGTCACACAACACAATGCCACATACGTATGTCTCAAGTTTTGAGGGAGTGTGCAATTGGCATTCTGATTGCAGGAATGTCCACCTGAGCTTCTGCCAGAAAATGTTATGTTTATTTCTCTACTGTAAGCCAATGTCGTTTTAGAGAATTTGGCAGTACGTCTAACCGGCCTCACACCACATGTAATCAAGACCTCCAGATCCGACTTCTTCACCTGGAGGATCGTCTGAGACCAGCCACCCGGACAGTTGATGAAACTGAGGAGTATTTCGGTCTGTAAAGAAGCCCTTTTATAGGGAAACAGATCATGATTGGCTGAGCCTGGCTCCCCAGTGGGTGGGCCTATGCCCTCGCAGGCCCATCCATGGCTGCGCCCCTGCCTAGTAATGTGATATCCATAGATTAGGACATAATTTATTTATTTAAATTGACTGATTACCTTATTTGAACTGTAACTCAGTAAAATTGTTGAAATGGTTGCATTTATTTTATATTTGTATCCAGTATACAGCCAGAACCAACCAAATATGCTACTCATCTTTCTCTCCGGGTAATAGAAGACAGATTGGCCTATATGTTATAAGGAAACGTCAAATGAAAAACATAGAAGGGAGAAAGAAAAAAACCTTTTTACTTTTATCTTTATTTTTACTCTTAATATTGTTTTACTTTTAACTTCATAACTTTTACAAAGAGAACAACAGTACAGACCTCAAACGTCATGACCCGATGCTTGAAATGACGGATCTGCACAAGCTTTTGGCATTTATTATAGATGACTTTGCAGAGTTTGTCATTAGCGTTGAAAGTGGCTTGCTGGATCGTGAGCCTCGCTAATCCAAATGTGCTTAAATTTCCTTGGCGTGGTAATTGTTTTAAACAGAGCCTTTGGCAAAGATCTGCCCCGTTCATTAGGGAGCCTCCGCTTCATCAATTAGGACTACCCAGAGGGCTGTGTGTCTAAAACTCTCTGAGCGTACTGTCTCCTCTCTTATCAGCACTCATTTGGATTGATTCAATGCTTCACATTCTCTTTCTGTGGACAAAATATAGATACCCTATTAAGCACTTGATGCTTATGTTCATGACTTAAAATAACATGGTTTGATTGATTTAGAATGGGGGAACTGAGAAGAGGAGAATATTGTTAAATATTGTTCCCACAGATATGAGATCCCTGAGTGTTGGGCCAGTAACTGAAAGTTTTCTATTTTAAATCCCAGAGCTGACTAGTTGAAGAATCTGTCGATGTGCCTAGGAACAAGGCACTTAACCCTAAAGTAAGTCACTGTAAGTTGCTCTTGAGTATCTGCTAAATTACTCAAATGTAAATGTAAAACATGTATAATTGCAGGTACACTATTAGGTCAATAAGCCACGTGACCCTTAGATGTATTTATTTAACCTTTATTTAACTAGATAAGCTTATGACAATGTTCATGTTGTAGTAACTGTACTGTAAGTCTATACAAAGCACAGCATGAACTCCTTTTTCGTTTTTTTGTGTGTGTGATTCATATCAGAATTCTACGGTTATAAGTGCCAAAATATCAGCTTTTGTTGTCAGAGAAATCAGAGAGAAAGAGGGCCCTCTAGTGTTAATAGATATATACGACAATATGGGATTGTCAATCTCATTGTAGCCTACATTTCCTCAACATATTAATGTCACAGGTCCTTATTTGCCTATATCAACTTTATTCTCACAAAAATATTTTCGTAGTTTTATGTTTGTGGAGAGGGAACTGTTCAATGGAGCTCATCACGATCTGTGACCACATTGGAATAAAAAAATATCTGTGTAAAAGGTCACTAATGTTTTCCATATTTTCCTTATGTGTATTGTGAAACCTGGCTAACACTACAACTGACATAGAGGGCTTCATGAATTCACCAACAAATATGGCTTTCAACCCTGCAAACACATTTCATTCTTTCTATACATTATAATAAATCCATATATATGATTCATTTCAAATTCTTTACTACCCTTTTAACTTAATAACAGACAACAAATCAACAGGAGGAACTGTGACAGAGCGAAAATTCCGAAATTCAAATGTTTCCATTTGTTGAAAAATAAAGGTCAATGGGGGTGGCAGGGGCAGAAGTGCAAGGGGGGGCTGGGGGGGGTGGCGTCTCCCCCCACCACACACACCTGAGGAGGCTAAAGAACCCTGCTTGGCTTTAATTACTGGCTCCATAACCTGGCCTATTGTCATGCATAGACAGTTGAGCAGGACTCACAGTGTGCAGACAGCATGCCATACTAAATGTTGGGTGTGGTGGGGTCATCAAGATCAGCATCTCCTGTAATTAACCTGTGGACTGGCCCCTTCCCAGAAAACCGGTATGGCACAAGAGTCTACTGGCGAGAACGCAGTCAAACAACCAACAAATCCCTCAAATGGTAAAGTTAATGAGTCCAATTATCTAATCCTTTCTCCATTTGGCAGCTAAAGTGAGCTGTATGGCCTTTAATTTCAATTTTTAATTTACCCTACAGATTGAGTTCAGACAAGTTATTCCTTTTAAGTGCTGCTAATGGAATTAAATTATTATCTGGTCTGAATGGTCGACATAGTAGTGGAGGGATGTCTTTCGTAACACAAAGCATTGAAATGGCTGTTTTTAAATTAAATGTGTACTTTCTGTTTTCCGTTGTAAAACTAACATTTTGAAAAAAAATTTTTTACTCAAGTGTAAAACCCTGATATTTAATGTACAATGAGCCCAGTGTCATTTTATTACATTTGATTTTTACAACTCGCATAAACCACTTTCTTTCTCCCTTGGGGCAACACCTGTAAAAAGTACTCTCTGTCATTAGGTTTGTGGCAGGAACACTTGTGGACTTTATCCGCTCACCTTTGATAGTGTTGCATATGCATTAGTACTGGTGCATCTCCAGTTAGATGTGCTTCCTGAAAGCAAAACACATCTTTATAAATCATTCATATTTATTATTATTTGCCTTCCGTTGCCACCTGTAGGGTCAAAACCGTAAAAGCTATCGACACCAAAACAAATAAAAAATGTGCAGGCTGAACGTCAGCAGTGTGCCTGATTTTTATTACATTTTTTGATACTACTGATACTCTTGATACTTCAACCATGTTTGCATAAATATCAACACATTTCACTAGTCTTCAACATTTAAGCCAGAAACACCGTTCAAACTTTAAAACATGCAGACTGCTTTGGAATGGTGTGCTTGTATGACAGGTTTTTGATACTACTAATGGCTTTCACACTACAACCATATTTGCATAAATCTCAGTGCATTTCAATAGCCATAGACTTGAAAGGGAAAACTTTGCCGCGTAACTATTCTACAACCGTTTAAGCTAAAAACACCTTTCATACTTTAAAACATGCAGACCGCTTTGTAATGGTGTGGTTGTATACATTTTTTTGATACCATTTGTACTTTGTGAGTTATAACTGTTTTAAATGTGCACGCATGCGCCTTAGGCTTGAATAGGAAGTATTTGAATTCTCCACGGCACTTGAACTGTTAAAGCTACCAACACCAAAACAAATTTAAAACATGCAGACTGGCACTGTTTCTTGATTTTTTACAATTTTTATATCCTACTTATACTTTCACACTACAACCATATTTGCATAAATCCCAATGCATTTCAGGGGCCATAGACTTGAGTGGGACATTTTTTTGGAGGAAAGACATTCAAACTGTGCAGTCCAGTCTAGAATAGTGTCCTTGTGTATTCAGCTTTTTGATGCCATTTATACATTTTGAACTATAACTGTTTTAAATGGGCATAAAAGCTCCATAGGCTTGAATGGTAAGTATTTGGATTTGCCACTGCTCTTGAACCATTAAAGCTACAAACACCAAACCAACTTTGACATGTTACAGACTGACTCAACTTAGATCACTTGTTGATGCTATTTGTACTTTTTCAACTTTAACCTTGTTAAAATAGAATAAAAGCTCCATAGGCTTCAAAGGCAAACGTGGGGATTCACCACTGCCCTTGATCCGTTTTAGCTACAAACACCACCCCGACGTTAACATGTGCAGACCGACTCAACTTCGATGGCTTCAACACAGATTTTTCCATTCTTACTTCCTAAACTATAAAGCCTGTTGTTTCCTCATTCTTCTCAATGGCGGAATGCAGGCTTCAACATTCTAAACGGAAATCACTGCCACGAAACTTTCACAATGTTCAAATGAAAAACTTTTGAGAGCTTAAAAACACATGGCTTGTGATGATATAGTGCTCACTCTAGCCTACTATACCACAAAAATAACACACCTATAAACTACCCCAAAATAAGTCACTATAACTAACACAGCCTATGAAAACCCTATTAGTACCATTACTATTACTACTGCCATCACTGCCACTACCACAACTACTACTACTACTATTTCACATCCAAAAATACTTCAAGACTAGCAAGCACACCATATTTGCTTCAGTAAATGTCCTTTTCTAGTTGTTCTTATTTACATTTCTTTACCTATGTGTCCTAAACTCATCAATAAAACTTAAGTAAGCTTATTTTAAGCAAGATATACAAGGAAAGAAATCTGTGTTAAATTAATCTAAATGCATTCAATATGCCACCCCACCCAAACAAAAAAGGCAGAACACATTGAAATCAGACATTGCTTTGTATCCATGTGAGGCTTCTCATGCAAGAATGCTCATCTGGTTGGGATTGCCTTTGAAAAGCTCAATACATAATAACATTTAAAAAAAAGGAGAATAAAACAATGGGTTCCTTTACACAGTTTTGGATCCTCAACTTTTTTTTTGTTTCCTTTTTTTTGTGGCTGTATTTGTCCAAAATTGGTAGTGAATATATATATATATATATATATATATATATATATATATATATATAAATGTTTGAACTTCTTTCTAAATCATCACAGAGAAAGAAAGGAGTTGTTCTTCTTCTCAGTGATGCTTCTCCTTGAATTGTTATCCTTTCCTGTTGTCTAATCAGCACTGTCAACTGAATGCACCACACCACAGATACAATCCCTTTTAGCGCTTGTTTACCCTACACAACATGATAGGTATCACAAGGTAAAATTCCTGGGGGTGGAAGAGTGTAGAGTTAAACAAATGAAAAAATTCAGCCCTTCTAAATGCTGCTTGGATAACAACTAAATGACTGAAAAAAAATACCTGTTTGACTACATAAAGCATACATTTCTTCAAAGTTAAGGGACTTGTACAGGTATAACAACAAAGACATGTGAAGAAGAGAGTATTTCAGAGATAAAAGGAGAAGAAAAAAAACTCACCAGAATACTTAAATGTGGTGAGTTTACAGCTAATAGAGGATTTGTGCAGTAGCATGACTACACTGGCTACACTAGGGCATTGAGTGACATAACAAATCTCTTGTTGTTCTGAGTAGGCAGGAATACTGCCATAGGTTTTGTACGGATCAGATCAGCGTGGATGCTCTTATCTCTCTAAATATGTGACAGGCAGGGCCTCAGGGCTAACTAGGGCTGGAGCTTGACATCATTCTCATTCAAAACAGGCAGGCAGCAGGTTGGAACATTAATTTACTCCTGCCTCTTCAAGAGGGCTTTTAAACAATGTGATGTAACAACTATCAATAGTGAAAATAGCATTATCGTTTTATGATTTGATAAAATATTAAAATTAGCCTTTACTACTATGGCCCATAGAAATGCATTGAATAACACATTCATAAATGGCAAAAAAATACCGTAAAAAAAAAACAATTATAAGGAATAAGATTCTGAAGTGTCTGTCCTATATCTAGGAGATAAGAGAGCTCAGGAAATATTTCAATTATTTTTAAATGTATTTTTATATTTAACCCCTTGTTTTTTGGGGGGCATAAAACTACCTTCATACTTCCATTCATTTGTATGGGTTACCTTCAAACGAGTCCTGTGACACTTGTGAGGGTCGTAGAACAAAACGGAGAACACCCCCATCATGTTCGTGAGAGTCTCATCTTTCCATATGAGTTTTTAGGCCAAACCGTTTGCATACTACAGACATTTTCATGAGATGACCGATTTTTGGGATGTCTCATGGATTGAGACACAGACCATGCAAAAAAACAGATCTCTAGCTTATTGGCATTCTAGAATGGGCATTAAACTTCTTATGGCTGTGGGGCAGTATTGAGTAGCTTGGATGAATAAGGTGCACAGAGTTAACTGCGTGCTACTCAGGCCCAGAAGCTAAGATATGCATATTATTAGTAGATGTGGATAGAAAACACTCTGACGTTTCTAAAACTGTTCGACTGATGTCCGTGAGTATAACAGAACTCATATGACAGGCAAAAACCTGAGACAAAATCCAACTAGGAAGTGGGAAATCTGAGGTTTGTAGGTTTTCAAGTCTTTGCCTATCCAAGATACAGTGTAAATTTGGTCCAATTGCACTTCCTAAGGCTTCCATTAGATGTCATCCGTCTTTGGAACCTTGTTTCAGGCTTGTACTGTGAAGGGGGAGCGAATAAGAGCTGTTTGACTAGAGGTCTGACAGAATGCCATGAGCTAAAATCATGAGTGCGGCCGTGAGAGCGAGCTGCGTTCCTTTTAATTTCTAAAGCCAAAGGAATTGTCCGGTTGAAACATTATTGAAGATTTATGTCCTAATGATTGATTATATACATAGTTTGACATTTTTCTACGAACTGTAATATAACTTTTTTGACTTTTCGTCTGGACAAAGTGCCTGCGCCTCGTGAATTTGGATTTGTGAACTAAATGCGCGAACAAAAAGGAGGTATTTGGACATAAATTGACTTTTTCGAACAAAACAAACATTTATTGTGGAACTGGGATTCCTGGGAGTGCATTCCGATGAAGATCATCTAAGGTAAGTTAATATTTATAATGCTATTTCTGACTTCTGTTAACTCCACAACATGGCAGGTATCTCTATGGCTTGTTGTATGGTATCTGTACAGCATTTTTGAAATCTGACACAGCGGTTGCATTAAGGAGAAGTGTATCTTTAATTCCATGTATAACAATTATATTTTCATCAACATTTATGATGAGTATTTCTGTAAATTGATGTGGCTCTCTGCAAAATATTACTGAACATAACGCGTCAATGTAAACTGAGATTTTTGGACATAATTATGAACTTTATCGAACAAAACATACATGTATTTTGTAACATGAAGTCCTAAGAGTATCATCTGCTGAAGATCATCAAAGGTTAGAATTAATTACTATCTCCATTTCTGCTTTTTGTGACTCTCTTTGGCTGTGTTTTTCTGTGACTAGGCACTGACCTAACATAATCGCATCATGGTATACTTTCGTCGTAAGGTTTTTTGAAATCGGATACTGTGGTGGGATTAACAACAAGTTTACCTTTAAAATGGTGTATACTACTTGTATGCTTGAGGAATTTTAATAATGAGATTTATGTTGTTTGAATTTGGCGTCCTGCACTTTCACTGGCTGTTGTCAAATCGATCACATTAACGGGATTTCAGTCGTAAGAAGTTAAAACCAGATAAGGGGCAGTTGGAAAAGATATCTGCACACAGCAATAAGCACATACAAGTACAGATTGTACTTGTTACAAAGTTACAGAAAGCTAAACCAACAATCACACAAACCTAAATGGGATACATTGTAAACACAGGTCCAACAAGGAAATGTTTTATTTGTTTTTGCAGATACATGTTTTGTGGAGCATCTGATGACCTAAAGTGACGTGAAGAACATTAATTTCTTTGGTCCCTACTATTGCAGTCATGACGCAAGTGGCTCTATGCTTTCAAATCCTCCCACCTTTCTAGTTTGACCAGCTGTTTTCAGCAACTGATATATTTTAATTTAGTTGTTATATTGGCATGTTTTCTAGCAACAAACTATTGTCGTGTCTCTAGTATGATTAAATGAGATCACAAGCTATTTTCAAATCGATTACCCAACATTTAATTATTTGATTAAATTAATCAGGCAATAACTAACTCATTAGGAATCCGAGGCACAACAGAAGCATTAGTTTATATAGAGCAGCTCTCTCCCAAATCCACTCTTTTTTCCTAGCCACCATGCTTCTACAACTGCATTGCTTGCTGTTTGAGGTTTTAGGCTGGGTTTCTGTATATCACTTTGTGACATCGGCTGATGTAAAAAGGGCTTAATAAAAACATATGATTGAATGATTAAAGATCTGAAGATCTTTTATATGGATAGCAGTCAATCATGAATTATTCTTTCCCTTATATCAGTCTCATCTGAACGTTGTAAAATTATTTGGTTGTCTGCACGAACCCGAGCATAAACTATGAATCAGAATATACAAATTGTCTTAATTATTTATGTAATATGTAAAGTGATTTGTTTAACACTTTTTTGGTAACTACATGATTCCATATGTGTAATTTCATAGTTTTGATGTCTTCACTATTATTCTACAAAATAAAGAAAAAACCTTGAATGGGTAGGTGTGTCAAAACTTTGGGCAAAAATAAATAACAATATGGGGATGAGGTAGATGGGTGGGTTATTTACAGATGGGTTGTGTACAGGTGCAGTGATCGGTAAGCTGCTCTGACAGCTGATGCTTAAAGTTAGTGAGGGAGATATAAGTTTCCAGCTTCAGTGATTTTTGCAATTCGTTCTAGTCTGGCAGCAGAGAACTGGAAGCAAAGGCGGCCAAAGGAGGTGTTGGCTTTGGGATGACCAGTGAAATATACCTGCTGGACCGCGTGCTATGGGTGGGTGTTGCTATGGTGACCAGTGAGCTGAGATAAGGTAGGGCTTTACCTAGCAAAGACTTATAGATGACCTGGAGCCAGGGAGTTTGGCAACGAATATGAAGCGAAGGTCAGCCAACGAGAGCATACAGGTTGCAGTGGTGGGTAGTATATGGGGCTTTGGTGACAAAACGGATGACACGGTGATAGACTACATCCAATGGCTGAGTAGAGTGTAGGAGGCTATTTTGTAAATTACATCGCCGAAGTCAAGGACCGGTAGGATAATCAGTTTTACGAGGGTATGTTTAGTAGCATGAGTGAAGGAGGCTTTGTTACGCTCGTTGATGGAAGGATCGGACCAAGGTGCAGCTTGGTAGGCGTACATCTTACTTTATTCAATGAACACTGAAGAACCAACAAATACAAACGAAATGTAAAGTTTAGTAGGGCTAAACAGCATAGTACTAAAACAAGATCCCACAAACTACAGGTGGAAAAAAGCTGCCTAAGTATGATCCCCAATCAGAGACAATGATAGACAGCTGCCTCTGATTGGGAACCATACCCGGCCAGCAAAGAAATAGAAAACATAGATTGCCCACCCTAGACACACCCTGACCTAACCAAATAGAGAATTAGAAGGATCTCTAAGGTCAAGGCGTGACAGCTTTGTTGTGAAATAGGAAGCCGATTGTTGATTTAATTTTGGATTGGAGATGCTTAATGTGAGTCTGGAAGGAGAGTTTACAGTCTTACCAGACACCTAGGTATTTGTAGTTGTCCACATATTCTAAGTCCGAACCGTCCAGAGTAGTGATGCTAGTCGGGCGGGTGGGCGTGGGCAGCGATCGGTTGAAGAGCATGCATTTAGTTTTACTAGCATTTAAGAGCAGTTGGAGGCCATGGAAGGAGTGTTGTATGGCATTGAAGCTCATCTGGAGGTTTCTTAACACAGTGTCCAATGAAGGGCCAGAAGTATACAGAATGGTGTCGTCTGCATAGAGGTTGATCAGAGAATCCCCAGCAGCAAGAGCGACATCATTCAAATATACAGAAAAAAAGATTCGGACCGATAATTTAACCCTGTGGCACCCCCATAGTACTGCCAGATGTCTGGACAACAGGCCTTTGGATTTGACACACTGAACTCTATCTGAGAAGTAGTTGGTGAACTTGGCGAGGCAGTCATTTGAGAAAAAAAGTCTGTCGAGTCTGCTAATAAGAATGCCGTGATTGACAGAGTCGAAAGCCATGGCCAGGTTGATGAAGATGGCTGCACAGTACTGTCTTTTATGGCGGTTATGATATCGTTTAGGACCTTGAGCATGGCTGAGGTGCACTCATTACCAGCTCGAAAACCAGATTGCATAGCAGAGAAGGTACAGTGAGATTCGAAATGGTCAGTGATCTGTTTGTTAAAACTTGGCTTTCGAAGAATTTAGAAAGGCAGGGCAGGATAGATATAGGTCTGTAACAGTTTGGGTTTAGAGTGTGTCCCCTATGAAGAGAGTAGATGACTGTGGAAGCTTTCCAATCTTTAGGGCTCTCAGACAATACGAAAGAGAGGTTGAACAGGCAAGTAATAGGGGTTGCAACAATTGCGGCGGATAATTTTAGAAAGAGAGGGTCCAGATTGTCTAGCACAGCTGATTTGTAGGGGTCCAGATTTTAGCAGCTCTTTCAGAACATCACCTATCTGTATTTGGGTGAAGGAGAAGAGGGGGGCTTGGGGAAGTTGTTGTGGGTGGTGCAGAGCTGTTGACGAGGGTATGAGTAGCCAGGTGGAAAGCATGGCCAGCCGTAGAAAAATGCTTATTGAAATTCTCGATTATCGTAGATTTATCGGTGGTGACAGTGTTTCCTAGCCTCAGTGCAGTGGGCAGCTGGGAGGAGTTGCTCTTATTGTCCATGGACTTTACAGTGTCCCAAAACGTTTTGGAATTTGTGCTACAGGATGCAAATTTCTGTTTGAAAAAGCTAGCCTTTGCTTTCCTAACTGCCTGTGTATATTGGTTCCTCACTTCCTGAAAAGTTGCATATCACAGAGGCTATTTGATGCTAATGCAGTACACCTCAGGATTGTTTTATGCTGGTCAAGGGCAGTCAAATCTGGAGTTAACCCAGGCCTATATCTGTTCTTAGTTCAATTTGTTTTGAATGGGGCATGCTTATTTAAGATGGTGAGGAAAGCACTTTTAAAGAATAGCCAGGCATCTTCTACTGATTGGATGAGGTCATACCCTTCCAGGATACCTGGGCCAGGTCAATTAGAAAGGTTTGCTCGCTGAAGTGTTTTAGGGAGCATTTGACAGTAATGATGGTTGGTTGTTTGACCGAGGACCCATTACCGACGCAGGTAATAAGGTAGTGATCACTGAGTTCCTGGTTGAAGATAGCAGAGGTGTATTTAAAGGGAAGGCTGTTCAGGATGATATCTATGAGGATGCCCGTGTTTACGGATTTAGGGTTGTACCTGGTAGGTTTCTTGACAATTTGTGTGAGATTGAGGTAATATATTTTAGATTGAATGACGGCCGGGGTGTTAACCTGTTGCGACGAGCAATCCCGTATCCGGGAGCGTAATTATAGCCTCAAGCTCATTACCATAAAGCAACTTTAACTATTCATGAAAATCGCAAATTAAATGAAATAAATGTATTGGCTCACAAGCTTAGCCTTTTGTTAACAACACTGTCATCTCAGATTTTCAAAAAATGCTTTTCAACCATAGCTACACAAGCATTTGTGTAAGAGTATTGATAGCTAGCATAGCATTAAGCCTAGCATTCAGCAGGCAACATTTTCACAAAAACAAGAAAAGCATTCAAATAAAATCATTTAGAGAGCAAATGTTCAGTTTTTCCAAAAATATTATTTGTGTAGGAGAAATCGCTCCGTTTTGTTCATCACGTTTGGCTGAGAAAACCCCCCGAAAATTCAGTCATTTCAACGCAAACTTTTTTCCAAATGAACTCCATAATGTCGACAGAAACATGGCAAACGTTGTTTAGAGTCAATCCTCAAGGTGTTTTTCACATATCTATTCGATGATAAGTCACTCGTGGCAGTTTGGTTTCTCCTCTGTTCAAACTGGAAACATGCACGCACCTGGAGATTACGCAATAGTTTTGACGGAGGACACCGAGTGGACACCTGGTAAATGTAGTCTCTTATGGTCAATTTTCCAATGATATGCCTACAAATACGTCACAATGCTGCAAACACCTTGGGGAAACGACAGAAAGTGTAGGCTCTCTCCTTGCACATTCACAGCCATATAAGGAGACATTGGAACACAGCGCCTCAAAAATCTGGCTCACTTCCTGTGGCACTCACAGACAATATCTTTGCAGTTTTGGAAACGTCAGAGTGTTTTCTTTTCAAAGCTGTCAATTATATGCATAGTCGAGCATCTTTTCATGACAAAATATCTTGTTTAAAACGGGAACGTTTTTCATCCAAAAATGAAATACTGCCCCCAGAGGTTCAAGAAGTTAAGCATATCCCAGTTTAGGTCACCTAACAGTACGAACTCTGAAGATAATTGGGGGCAATCAATTCACATATGGTGTTCAGGGCACTGCTGGGGGCTGAGGGGGATCTATAACAAGCGGCAACAGTGAGAGACTTATTTCTGGAAAGGTGTATTTTTAAAAGTAGACGCTCAAATTGTTTGGGCACAGACCTGGATAGCATGACAGAACTCTGCAGACTATCTCAGCAGTAGATTGCAACTCCGCCCCCTTTGGCAGTTCTATCTTTGCATAAAATGTTGTAGTTGGGGTTGGGAATTTCAGAATTTCAGAATGTCTTCCTAAACCAGCATTCAGACACGGCTAGGACATCAGGGTTGGTGGAGTGTGCTAAAGCAGTGAATAAAACAAACTTATGGATGAGGCTTCTGATGTTAACATGCATGAAACCAAGGCTTTTACGGTTACATAAGTTAAAACCTGTTGGGGCTTACAGTTCCCATTTGGGAACTACCCCTCCCACGTTCAGCTGGAACGGTGGAGCATGGAATGCAAAAATATTCTTATAAATATTTAACCTCCACACATTAACAAGTCCAATAGCTCAAATGAAAGATAAACACCTTGTTCATCTACCCAGCAAGTCAGATTTCTAAAATGTTTTATGGCGAAAACATAGCACATATTTATGTCAAACCACCACCGAAGACACAGCTAATTTACATAGCCAAGCTGAACAAAATATGCAATCAACAAACGCAGGATTAAAAGAAAAATAATTCACTAACCTTTTGAAATCTTCATCAGATGACAGTAATATAACATGTTACACAGTACATTTATGTTTTTTTCAATAATATGCAATTTATATCCATAAATCTCTGTTTACAATGACGGCATGTTCAAAAAATGCTACTCAAATGTCCGGAGAAATGATGATAGCAGACGTTATCTGACGGAGCTAACAAGCAATACACATCATAAACTTTAACTAAATATACATGTTCTACACATAGATAGAAAGATACACCTCTTCCTAATCCAACCGCTGTGTTACATTTATTTTTAACGTTACAGAATTCGTTCACTAGGCTATAATATGAGACGGCGATCAGAAATTAGCATTATGGCTCCTCTATCTTGGAGTCCACAGAAACCCAAATTTACCACATAAATATTCCCTTACCTTTGATGTTCTTCCATCAGAAGACCTGGAAGGGGTTATACTTACCAAAAACATCTTTTGGTTTTGAAGTCTGTGTCTTTAGGTTATCAAATGCGACAAATTCCGGTCGAAATGCAGCCAAAATTCTAGTGGATGCGCACCAAAACGTCAAAATTACATATTATATGTCGACTAAACTGGTCAAACTAAGAGCAGAATCAAGCTAAAGCATGTTATAAACGTTTTATCCTTAGCACGAACAGAAACAACCACATCGTTTGGTCAATCCTGGAAGAAAGAGAGCTCTGGAGCGTCCGCGCGCATGAGAGTACTTATTTTTTCACGTGACCCGGAGGTTTCATCCCGCCAAAAGTCTTGTGGTCGCGCGATTCTCACAATGGCAAGCCCCATTGAAAGCAGACATCGCGCTGAAGACATACAAACTGTTCCCAGGTCTGTAGCTGCCTGGGAAGGGTGGGGGCGATGACGTCAAAGTTGGGCCAACTTTTCTGATGACAAGAGAGAGTTTGGGAGAATGGCTGCCCTGAGAGTTCTGCTTTACATACAGACATAATGTGAACGGTTTTAGAAGCTTTAGAGTGTTTTCTATTCAATAATAATTATTATATGCATATATTAGCAATTTTGGACAGATTTTTTTCTGTTTACTATGGGCACGCAATTCCTCCAAAGGGGGCAGTAGTCAGCCCTATCTGATAGTGTCTGGGGAATAGGTGTGGTACTGGGGTCTACATGGCCTGGGTTAACCTCTACATCACCAGAGGAACAGAGGAGGAGTAGAATAAGGGTACAGCTAAATGCTCTAAGAACTGGTCGTCTAGTGCGTTGGGAACAGAGAATAAAAGAAGCAGATTTCTGGATGTGGTAGAATAGATTCAAGGCATAATGTACAGACAAGGGTATGGTAGGATGTGAGTACAATGGAGGTAAACCTAGGCGTTGAGTGACGACGAGAGAGGTTTCGTCTCTGGAGGCACCAGTTACACCAGGCGAGGTCTCTGCATCTGTGGGGGGTGGGACAAAAGAGCTATCTAAGGCATGTTGAGCAGGACTGAGGGCTCTACAGTGAAATAAAACAATAAGAACTAGCCGAGACAGCAGTAGACAAGGCATATTGACATTAAAGAGAGGCATAAAGCAATCACAGGTGTTGATCGGGAGAGCTAAGACAACAACGGGTAAATGACGAGGAATGGGCAGAGCGGGTCAGTCAGGTACATACAGGACCTGAGTTCGAGGCTGGGGCTGACAGATAAACAAAATGAGGTACCGTGTTATTGAAACAGTCCAGGGGCGAGTGATAATAGGGTCCAATGAGCAGCAATAGGTGAGTCAGGGAGCCGTCCGGTAGTCACTACTACGCTAGCCGAGCGGGAGACATGGCGTTCAGAAAGCTAGCGGGCCGGGGACAGCGGCATTAGCTAACAGTAGCCACTCAGTAGCAGCTAGCTAGCTGCAATGATCCGGTGTAATAATCCAGAGTGGCAGGAATCCAGTGATGTGGTAGAGAGAAGCAGTCTGATATGATCTGGGTTGATATCGCACTGTGCAGACTGGCAGGTATTGTCCGAGCTAATGCTGGCGGGTGTCCGAGCTAAAGGTGAAGTCCTCTATATGTAATACTCTGTGTAAAAATACATTTAAAATACATAAGATGAGATCTCTTCTATGGGCTCTGGTCAAAGGTAGAGCAATATATAGGGAATAGGGGGGCCATTTGGTACACAGCGGAAGTAACCATATCACCTGACATTACAGCTTGGCAGGTGAGCGCTCAGCCAACCTCTCTGATGATGAGTCACAGTTCAAAAATTTCAGCAGGATGCAAATGATCCGCACCCCGAGGGTCCGCTGCTGACTATGACACACTCAGAGGCAATTAAGCAATGCTGGATCAAACAGCAGGGGTCAAATTCTTTGAAGATCCACCAAATAAGAGCAGGAGATCCACCCAAGAGATCCCACAAAGCATTAAAAACATGTAAAAACTCGACATAATTCAGAAGGGTTGCTGTGTTAGAAGGGTTTGAAAGAAACTCATTTTTGACATTTTCTCATCAAAAGGTCTCGGGCAAGATGAGTTGGATGCCTCCCTAATGAAAAGGCAGGTAGCTGTCGGCGGCAAAACTGAGAAAACAGAGAAAATGAAACTATTTAGAAATAACAAACGAAGAAAGTAATTTAGTACAGTTCAAATCATTAGTGCAATGTTAGGTTTGAGAAGCAATGTTATTGTTTGTGCTATATCCCTTGAAGTGTTTTACAAATCTGAAACCACAATAGTCGGTGCCTAGGAGATTTGGCCCTAACCAATTCATCGTTGGTAAAAAGTGAAATAAAATAAACTCTGTTATTTAAACATAAGCCTTCTCACAATCCATCCACCCCCCACCCATCTGTCTCATACATTTCAGCATTGCTTTACAAGACTGAGATATTTAGCCTTGAAGCACATGGGCAAAAACAAAATGATCTTAGTGTCAGAAGGGATAAACAGTGCAGGTGAGAATGTGATAATTATACAATTTTAAAATCACTATTTAACCATAAATCAAATAATTTGTCAAAAACATGGTATGGCTGCACACTGGACAGTCTGGAAGTTCTAATGCGGTGGCTATTTAAGTAATAAGGCATGAGAACCCGGGGATTATCGTGTGTTAACTCCTGAGTCTATCTAAGTGCTGTTCTTAGGCCCGAGGTGAAGCCAAAGGCCGGGAAACAGCCCTTAGGAGGAAGTTATCACACGATAATTCTCGGGTTCTCATGCCTTATTGCTTTCATAAAACGGTTGCCAACATATTTATTAAAACAATTGAATTCAATTTTTCATTAGTGAGTAAATGAATTTTATTTCATCCTTCCACCAGACAATATAGTCCAGGCAAAAGCCAGTTCTTAGTTCTGGGGTTCTGAAGTTGCTTACTCATGTTTTCTATTCTCATGTTTTGACTGTGTAGTTAATTCTATTTATTGTAAGTTGCTATGCTAAGCAAATCATTGGCATGTAGCTAGCTAACAGAGGTTCAATGATTACATTTACATTTACATTTAAGTCATTTAGCAGACGCTCTTATCCAGAGCGACTTACAAATTGGTGCATTCACCTTATGACATCCAGTGGGACAGTCACTTAACAATAGTGCATCTAAAACTTAGGGGGGGTGGGGTGAGAGGGATTACTTAACCTATCCTAGGTATTCCTGATGAGAGACAAGAACTTCAAAAATTATTAATATTTAATAAATCATTTATAAATAGGCAACAACCAGCTGATTGTCGAGTCAATAAGATAGTTATGTAGGATAGCTAGGCTAATGTTACTTCTCCTTTTCTAGCTAGCTAACCAACTAGGCCTAAACCCAGCACACAATCACATCAAGCAGCTGAAATGACAGCACATTTTTGTTTGTCTTACCTTTGTTTATATTGCCAATTCTTTGGATATATCCATTATAATTATCATTATAAATACATTTGCCTGGGTCAGAGACGCTGTCAGTCTCGTCACATTCACATGTATGGCATGGTGGAGTTAAAAATAACAAACATAAAAAGAGCATGTTGCACAGGTCTGGCACACATTGAGAATTATATATTATACACCATTGCACCAAACCAAATGCTTTTTTTCAGGGGTTATTAAGTTTATATGTTTCTGTGCTGTAGGACAGTGGATGCGCACTGATAATTAAAATGCAACTGTTAAAAGACATTACCCGTGGAATGTGGGGATTATGGTGCTATAACTATAACGCCCTGCTATCAACCAATCAGCATCCAAACATACATTTTCTACCTCCCAAACTTTCAGTTGCTTTCCACTTTCCAGTTTAGCGTATTACATTTGTATAACATACACATATGTCATATATACTATAATGAAAAGTGAATACATAAATGAAGTAGAGGACTGATAAAAGGGCAGTTTAACACAGGGGGAATCTGGGCTTGTTTTAAGCATGTCTGAGGCATTTCTAGGTCAGTGAGATGTGTTTCACACATAATTGCCCAGCAGGAAGGCAGGTCAGGGCTTTGCGCGCTAAATTATACACCCTATAACAGTTTCCAGTTTATTGATGCAGGCGAGCTCTAAAAATGAATGCAGTCCTGCTTCGTGGCATTTTGCGCAGGCTTTTATGTTATACTGCTCGCACTATATGTTTTTGTGGATGTAGATACGCGTGCCCTTGTTCAATACAGCCATTGGACGTCTTTCAGCGATGTTCCTATTGGATGATTAATTGCTAAATATACAAGCAGACACATTCTTTCGAGTCTCTGATAAACTACAACTTTTTTTTTGCAGTGTTTACTGCTCTGGTCACCGAGCTAACTTTAAATTGGCAGCAAGATTGCGAGCCAGCTGAAACTGGCTGAGAACCAACCATAGATGATGTATACACATTCATCATTGCTATCAACACACAAACAGAGTGAATATATATATATATAATATATATATATATATATATATATATATATATATATATATATATATAATATATAAATATATAAATATGAGCTTATATTGACAATTTTACTTTTAGTAACATTGTTTTCCAGACAAGGGTGGAATAGATGGCTACCAAATTGAGATCCCAAATAAGAGTAACATTAGCTAGCTTATGTTAGCTAACATCAGTCAATAAATGAACAAACAAACATGTTTTCTCTGCTGAAGGTAGCTAGCTACCAGTCTAGCAGTGACTACCATGACATACGCGAAATTGATTGACAGTGTGTAAACCAAAAGATAGCTATATGGTTTAGCTGGTGGCTTTTAGATTTTAATATGGGACTGTAACGTTAGCTAGCTAGCTAACTTACCCAGAAAGTCCATCTAGGCTAGCAAACTAGCTAACGTTAGGTCACCTGTAATTCAGAATCTTCCGTTTTGTTATGAAGGGAAAAAAACAATAGTATTGCATCACTTCTCGGCTGTCGTCGAAATGGATTTCTCATCAGTTCAGCCTGAAAATAATCATCTTTGGTCACCGCATCTTTCTTGATAGCCGCAAGCCACATGCAGAATTGAGGTGAATCTCTGGTAGGTAGAACGGTGAAAGGTAACACATTTTCGCACTTGTCTGTAATTAGCAAAGCCAGGCACAGAACACCATACGGGCATGACTACAAACATTAGTGAAAATCAAAAGTGTTCAATAATGATGTTTTATGAAATTACTGTGTGTTTTTCGTTCGAAACAACACCATTATTCAAGTTTGTGGGCATGCCCCTCGAGCTAGCGGGCGGTATCAGCTTTCACTATGAATGCCGGTCTTTGTGGTTGTTTATATACGTTTTTTTGTATATGTGTATAATATACACATAGAAACATATGTACAGTGGGGCAAAAAAGTATTTATTTAGCCACCAATTGTGCAAGTTCTCCCACTTAAAAAGATGAGAGAGGCCTGTAATTTTCATCATAGGTACACTTCAAATATGACAGACAAAATGAGAAAAAAAAAATCCTGAAAATCACATTGTAGGATTTTAATGAATTTATTTGCAAATTATGGTGGAAAATAAGTATTTGGTCAATAACAAAAGTTTATCTAAATACTTTGTTATATACCTTTTGTCATAGTTGAAGTGTACCTATGATGAAAATTACAGGCCTCTCTCATCTTTTTAAGTGGGAGAACTTGCACAATTGGTGGCTGACTAAATACTTTTTTGCCCCACTGTATATATAATTGAATGTAAGTCAAATGTTTTAAGAACAATTCTCCATTGCCCAAAAAATAAATCATGACTGCTCTAATCAAAAATACCTTTTACTGCCTGTATATTTCAAGTGAGATAAGGTTAAAAAGAAGGTTACACAGTTTTTCCCCTTTCCCTAAGTGTATTTTCTAATTAGAAATGAAATATCTCTGTGTTGGCGTGATTAGATGGTTTCTGTTTCGTTCAAAGCCTTCATCTGAGCTGCAGAGTGTTGACATTGATGAATTTACAATTGAAGCACCTCAGGGCAGACAGTGAAATGTGAAATGTCACTTCGAGAGGAATGGCTGCCATGCCTCTTCTTTTCTTAATGCCCTATTTCTCCTCGTGTAAAAACAGCGATGTGTTTAAAAATTGAACAATGGTGAAATGTTGCCATAACAGAGAAAGTGTTTGGGGAAATATCATGCAATTTCTTTTATTTCATGCTAGGTTTGTTCCAATTGAAGATTTTTGACTCGCTTTTAGAGTTTCCACACAATGCAAATAAATAATCTACTACGATCGATCTAAAAAACACCTGGTGTACTTAGTGGACAAGCACCGTTAATTATTCAATTAAATGTAGAAGATATAATAACCCACTGGGCTAACACTGGTTGAATCAACATTGTTCACTGAAATTTCAATGAACCAAAGTGGAATAGAAATTGATTTGATGTCTATGCCCAGTGGGAAATCATGATCCCACTGTGCTATGAAGTGGAGGAAATAGTCTGCCTTTACAAAGGTACTGTATCGCTCACTCAACATATATTAAATGGGAGAGATAAGAGAAATTTGCATGGCACTGTTATTGTGAATATAAGTAAGCATTTCACTGTAACGTATACCTGTTGCATTCGACGTATGTGACAAATAAAATTGGATTTGATTTGTAGGTACGAGCAATTTTAATGACTGGGATTATGCTCATTTGCAAATTTCAGAAAACACTACTTGAAGACAAACCTGAGGTATGAATATGTGATTGTGCCAGGTCTTACAGAAGAAGGAGAAAGTGGCAGTTTGTTTGTTCATCCCTTGATATCTGGGCAAGACGATTTGTGTGATGCTCTACATCACACAAAAAAACAAACAAAACATACACTACCCGCACTGTTCAGTTCTGTTAATCCTTCACACATTTCATTTCCAGTTGCTCTGTTTATGAAGGGACCATACGCCGCTCCAAACAAAAATATTTTTCCATCTCTACAACACATCACTAGTCACAGACTCAACTCCCATTACACAATTGAATCGTTTGGTCGTGCCATTTGACCCGTAGACAAGAGACACATGGAAGAGAAGAAGTGAAAGATCAATCGAGTCCGACATCGTCCAACATCATAATATTAACACTCCACCTCGAGTAGAAGCATCGCCATGAGAAAGGAAGTGTTCTGTAATTACTGAAGCGGGTGGAACGAGGCCATGAGTTGAAGCAAGCGTGGCCCTCGGAGCTCTTTAAATAATAACAGCCTGTTGTTGATGTTCATGTTGTTGTCAGGTCAGGGACTCTCGCTTGCAATTTGTCCCCCCCAGTGTAGGGGGTCGGGGTGCCAGGGTGCTGTAATCCTGCACTCTCTGGAGCTCTAATTCCACTGAGGGATCCAGGATCTTTTGCTATGGGCCCCTGGGGGCCTCCATGCTTCAGGGGCTAACATCCAGCTAATCAGAGTCAACAGGGACAGCCCCGAGAACTCTCTGCTAATGCGAGGCCAATCTAGCCAGACAGGAAGATAGGCCAGTGTGGGATGGGATGACCATCTCTCCATACATCAACTATACAGTTGAAGTCGGAAGTTTACATGCTCCTTAGCCAAATACATTTCAACTCAGTTTTTTCACCATTTCACCAGTTTTCACCTGACATTTAATACTAGCAAAAATGCCCTGTCTTAGGTCAGTTAGGATCACCACTTTATTTTCAGAATGTGAAATGTCAGAATAATAACAGAGGGAATTATTTATTTCAGCTTTAATATCTTTCATCACATTACCAGTGGGTCAGAAGTTTACATACACTCAATTACTATTTGCTAGCATTGCCTTTAAATTGTGTCAAATGTTCCCACAATAAGTTGGGTGAATTTTGGCCCATTCCTCCTGACAGAGCTGGTGTACCTGAGTCAGATTTGTAGCCCTCCTTGCTCGCACACGCTTTTTATAATAATAATAATAATATATGCCATTTAGCAGAAGCTTTTATCCTTCTGCTCACAAAGTTTTTATGGGATTGAGGTCAGGGCTTTGTGATGGCCACTCCAATACCTTGACTTTGATGTTAAGCCATTTTGCCACAACTTTGAAAGTATGCTTGGGGTCATTTGGAAGACCCATTTGCGACCAAGCTTTAACTTTCTGACTGATGTCTTGAGATGTTGCTTCAATATAAACACAATTTTCCTACCTCATGATGCCATCTATTCTGTGAAGTACACCAGTCCCTCTTGCAGCAAAGCACCCCCACAACATGATGCTGCCACCCCCGTGCTTCACGGTTGGGATGGTGTTCTTTGGCTTGCAAGCCTCCCCCTTCTTTCTCCAAACATAACAATGTTTCATCAGACCAGAGAACATTTCTCCAAAAACCAAAACCGTCTGGCTTTTTTATGGCGGTTTTGGAGCAATGGCTTCTTCCTTGCTGAACAGCCTTTCAGGTTATGTCAAAATAGGACTCGTTTTACTGTGGATATAGATACTTTTGTACCTGTTTTGTACCATCTTCATAAGGTCCTTTGCTGTTGTTCTGGGATTGATTTGCACTTTTCACACCAAATTACGTTAATCTCTAAGAGACAGAATGCGTCTCCTTCCTGAGCGGTATGACGGCTGCATGGTCCCATGGTGTTTATACTTGCATACTATTGTTTCTACAGATGAATGTGGTACCTTCAGGCTTTTGGAAATTGCTCCCAAGGATGAGTCAAATTGGGAAGGTCTACAATTGGTTGATTTCTTTGGCTGATTTCTTTTGATTTTCCCAAGCAAAGAGGCACTGTGTATGAAGGTAGGCCTTGAAATACATCCACAGGTACACCTCCAATTGACTCAAATGATGTCAATTAACCTATCAGAAGCTTCTAAACCCATCACATAATTTTCTGGAATTTTCCAAGCTGTTTAAAGGCACAGTCAACTTAGTATATGTAAACTTCTGATCCACTGGAATTGTGATCCAGTGAATAATGAAATAATCTGTCTGTAAACAATTGTTGGAAAAATTACTTGTGTCATGCAAAGTAGATGTTCTAACCAACTTGCCAAAACTATAGTTTGTTAACAAGAAATTTGTGAATTGGTTGAAAAAAACTTGTTTTATTGACTTCAAACTAAGTGCATGTAAACTTCCGACTTCAACTGTAGCTACACTGTATAGTTCATGTAGTTATATATGGTCTCTTCCCTCCCTATTCCATAGCCTGATATGTTTTACTGTCATTGCTTCTCATTCTATAAAGTTTAAGTAGCACTGCATCAACATAGGAAAAGCCCTCCTATTGTATTATTGTACTCTCTTTGCTGAGGCTATTCTAATTGTATTTTAAATTGGTCAAATACATTTAATCCACTCATCGATTCATTAATTTGCACATCCAAAGACATTTGTAGCAGGTGCATGGGACATATTAGCTCCTGCCTTTTAATAAAGTAGTCCTGCATGACAGTAAATAATGATATAAGGTGGTATTCTAACTTGAGATCGTTGCATTAAATTAGGACATTTGCATAAATCATACCTTGGGAGACTCGCATGGAAATTCATAATTATGCCCATAAAGCATTACTGTTTGAAAGCATTATATTGTAGTAGGACAAATTATAGTATTGCATTTATTCATTTTTTAGATGTCAATAGATCCAGTTACACATAGGCTGTATGACTTGCAGGGTAATTCCCCTACAGTGCATTGGAATGTATTCAGACCCCTTGACTTTTTCCACATTTTGTTATATTACAGCCTTATTCTAAAATGTATTAAATACACGTTTTTCCTCATCGATATACACACAATACTGAATAGTGACAAAGAAAAAACATGGAGACAATTTTCCAAATGTATTAAAAATAAAAACAGAAAAGTATTCAGACCCAATGCTATGAGACTCGAAATTGAGCTCAGTTGCATCCTGTCTCCATTGATAATCTTTGAGATGTTTCTACAACTTGATTTGTGTCCACCTGTGGTAAATTCAATGGATGGGCGTGGTTTTGAAAGGCACACACCTGTCTATATGAGGTCTCACAGTTGATAATGCATGTCAGTGCAAAAACCAATACATAAGGTTAAAGGAATTGTCCGTAGAGCTCTAAGACAGGATTGTGTCGAGGCACACATCTGGGAAAGAGTACCAAAACATTTCTGCAGCATTGAAGGTCCCCAAGAAAACAGTGGCCTCCGTCATTCTTAAATGGAAGAAGGGCCTTGGTGAGGAAGGTGACCAAAAACCCAATGGTCACTCTGACAGAGCTCCAGAGTTCATCTGTAGAGATGAGAGAACCTTCCAGAAGGACAACCATCTCTGAAACACTCCATTAATCAGGCCTTTATGGTAGAGTATCCAGACGAAAGCCACTCCTCAGTAAAAGGCATGACAGCCCACTTGGAGTTTGCCAAGAGGCACCTGTTTTTTAGCGACAGGGACTGGGAGACTAATCAGGATTGAGGGAACAGAGCAAAGTACCGAGAGATCCTTGAGGAAAATCTGCTCCAGAGCACTCAGGACCTCAGACTGGGGCGAGGCAACATTTACATTACATTACATTTACATTTAAGTCATTTAGCAGACGCTCTTATCCAGAGGGACTTACAAATTGGTGCATTCACCTTATGACATCAGTGGAACAGTCACTTTACAATAGTGCATCTAAATCTTAAGGGGGGGTGAGAGGGATTACTTATCCTATCCTAGGTATTCCTTAAAGAGGTGGGGTTTCAGGTGTCTCCGGAAGGTGGTGATTGACTCCGCTGTCCTGGCGTCGTGAGGGAGTTTGTTCCACCATTGGGGGGCCAGGGCAGCGAACAGTTTTGACTGGGCTGAGCGGGAGCTGTACTTCCTCAGTGGTAGGGAGGCGAGCAGGCCAGAGGTGGATGAACGCAGTGCCCTTGTTTGGGTGTAGGGCCTGATCAGAGCCTGGAGGTACTGAGGTGCCGTTCCCCTCACAGCTCCGTAGGCAAGCACCATGGTCTTGTAGCGGATGCGAGCTTCAACTGGAAGCCAGTGGAGAGAACGGAGGAGCGGGGTGACGTGAGAGAACTTGGGAAGGTTGAACACCAGACGGGCTGCGGCGTTCTGGATGAGTTGAAGGGGTTTAATGGCACAGGCAGGGAGCCCAGCCAACAGCGAGTTACAGTAATCCAGACGGGAGATGACAAGTGCCTGGATTAGGACCTGCGCCGCTTCCTGTGTGAGGCAGGGTCGTACTCTGCGGATGTTGTAGAGCATGAACCTACAGGAACGGGCCACCGCCTTGATGTTGGTTGAGAACGACAGGGTGTTGTCCAGGATCACGCCAAGGTTCTTGGCGCTCTGGGAGGAGGACACAATGGAGTTGTCAACCGTGATGGCGAGATCATGGAACGGGCAGTCCTTCCCTGGGAGGAAGAGCAGCTCCGTCTTGCCGAGGTTCAGCTTGAGGTGGTGATCCGTCATCCACACTGATATGTCTGCCAGATATGCAGAGATGCGATTCGCCACCTGGTCATCAGAAGGGGGAAAGGAGAAGATTAATTGTGTGTCGTCTACATAGCAATGATAAGAGAGACCATGTGAGGTTATGACAGAGCCAAGTGACTTGGTGTATAGCGAGAATAGGAGAGGGCCAAGAACAGAGCCCTGGGGGACACCAGTGGTGAGAGCGCGTGGTGAGGAGACAGATTCTCGCCACGCCACCTGGTAGGAGCGACCTGTCAGGTAGGACGCAATCCAAGCGTGGGCCGCGCCGGAGATGCCCAACTCGGAGAGGGTGGAGAGGAGGATCTGATGGTTCACAGTATCGAAGGCAGCCGATAGATCTAGAAGGATGAGAGCAGAGGAGAGAGAGTTAGCTTTAGCAGTGCGGAGCGCCTCCGTGATACAGAGGAGAGCAGTCTCAGTTGAATGACTAGTCTTGAAACCTGACCGATTTGGATCAAGAAGGTCATTCAGAGAGAGATAGCGGGAGAGCTGGCCAAGGACGGCACGTTCAAGAGTTTTGGAGAGAAAAGAAAGAAGGGATACTGGTCTGTAATTGTTGACATCGGAGGGATCGAGTGTAGGTTTTTTCAGAAGGGGTGCAACTCTCGCTCTCTTGAAGACGGAAGAGACGTAGCCAGCGGTCAGGGATGAGTTGATGAGCGAGGTGAGGTAAGGGAGAAGGTCTCCGGAAATGGTCTGGAGAAGAGAGGAGGGGATAGGGTCAAGCGGGCAGGTTGTTGGGCGGCTGGCCGTCACAAGACGCGAGATTTCATCTGGAGAGAGAGGGGAGAAAGAGGTCAGAGCACAGGGTAGGGCAGTGTGAGCAGAACCAGCGGTGTCGTTTGACTTAGCAAACGAGGATCGGATGTCGTTGACCTTCTTTTCAAAATGGTTGACGAAGTCATCTGCAGAGAGGGAGGAGGGGGGGGGAGGGGGAGGAGGATTCAGGAGGGAGGAGAAGGTGCCAAAGAGCTTCCTAGGGTTAGAGGCAGATGCTTGGAATTTAGCGTGGTAGAAAGTGGCTTTAGCAGCAGAGACAGAGGAGGAAAATGTAGAGAGGAGGGAGTGAAAGGATGCCAGGTCCGCAGGGAGGCGAGTTTTCCTCCATTTCCGCTCGGCTGCCCGGAGCCCTGTTCTGTGAGCTCGCAATGAGTCATCGAGCCACGGAGCGGGAGGGGAGGACCGAGCCGGCCTGGAGGATAGGGGATATAGAGAGTCAAGGGATGCAGAGAGGGAGGAGAGGAGGGTTGAGGAGGCAGAATCAGGAGATAGGTGGGAGAAGGTTTGAGCGGAGGGAAGAGATGATAGGATGGAAGAGGAGAGAGTAGCGGGGGAGAGAGAGCGAAGGTTGGGACGGCGCGATACCATCCGAGTAGGGGCAGTGTGGGAGGTGTTGGATGAGAGCGAGAGGGAAAAGGATACAAGGTAGTGGTCGGAGACTTGGAGGGGAGTTGCAATGAGGTTAGTGGAAGAACAGCATCTAGTAAAGATGAGGTCGAGCGTATTGCCTGCCTTGTGAGTAGGGGGAAGGTGAGAGGGTGAGGTCAAAAGAGGAGAGGAGTGGAAAGAAGGAGGCAGAGAGGAAAGAGTCAAAGGTAGACGTGGGGAGGTTAAAGTCGCCCAGAACTGTGAGAGGTGAGCCGTCCTCAGGAAAGGAGCTTATCAAGGCATCAAGCTCATTGATGAACTCTCCGAGGGAACCTGGAGGGCGATAAATGATAAGGATGTTAAGCTTGAAAGGGCTAGTAACTGTGACAGCATGGAATTCAAAGGAGGCGATAGACAGATGGGTAAGGGGAGAAAGAGAGAATGACCACTTGGGAGAGATGAGGATCCCGGTGCCACCACCCCGCTGACCAGAAGCTCTCGACAACAACCCTAATCACACAGCCAAGACAACACAAAAGTGGCTTCGGGACAAGTCTCTGAATCTCCTTGAGTGGCCCAGCCAGAGCCCGGTCAAACATCTCTGGAAATAAATGAAAATAGCTGTGCAGCGACACTCCCCAACCAACCTGACAGAGCTTGCGAGGCTCTGCAGAGAAGAATCGGAGAAACTACCCAAGTACAGATGTGCAAAGCTTGTAGCATCATACTCCAAAAGACTGGTGCTTCAACAATGGACTGAGTAAAGGGTCTGAATTTTTAGGTAAATGTGATTTGAGATTTTAAATTTTAAAAATCAGCAATAAAAAATAAAAAAAAGTTTTTGCCTAGCCATTATGGGGCATTGTGTGTAGATTGGTGAGGAAAACATTTAATTTAATACATTTTAGAATAAGGTTGTAATGTAACAAAATGAAAAAAGTAAAGGGGAAAAAGTCAAGGGGTCTGAATACTTTCTGAAAGCACTGTATGTCAGTCTAGTAGGAACATCCATAGTAGTGCTACTTGTGTAGGTAAGCAAAGCTCAATTAAAAACTTAACAGAAACACACCTGATAACCTTGATCGGTGAACTTTCACCATTCTGTCACTATTCTCTACAAAATTTACAAGACGAGAAAGATAACCCTTCTAAAACTGCATGGTAAAGGATGCGGTTCAACTTCAAGCAATTTTGAATGCTCCCTCAAGAATGCCAACCAACAAACCGACCTTGGCCTCTGAGTTAATTAAATGTGTGAGACTATGACAGGACGCTGCCAGCGTTGAATGGTAATTGGAGCAAAATTATCCATGCACTTGGACACAACACATTAACACGCCGCTCTAATACTGATTCTTTAAGTGGCGTTCAGACGAGTTCTGGGGTGGGAGACTGTCACTCTCGTCTATTATATCTTACACAGAGGTGTGTGTGCGGATTGTGGAGAAGAGAGTGGAATAGGTATTTCTTGGATCCATCAAAAATACATACACGTTTGTACAGTATTTACCTTCCCATATTTTTGCATTACTTTCCATTGTAGTTAAGTTTAGTTTGATCCATCTTATACTGGGGCAAACATGTTTTCATAGCCACAGATTATATATTTTCTCTAATCATAATGACTGAGGATGATTATTTAGTACACCCATTGCGTGCCTGGTGTCGAACGCATATACAGCTTCCACATGGTATAATTCTGTATATCTGCACCATAGACTTTCATGCTTTGAGTCTAATCTCACTCCATAGGCTTTTTCTCATAGACTTTGTTGTACTTCAATTGACTTGACAGCTGTCTCCACACCCTCTGACACACAGCTGCTCAGTAAACTCCATTCATCACTTTCAATCTCACTTTGCCACTTACAGCCACTGTCTTGACACGCATAACTGGTAACCACATGCCCATGCTAACCCATTGTTTCAACACCCGAATATTACGCTGCCTAGATAGTTTCTCCCTTCACTTACAAGCCCAGCTAAGAGGCAACGCCTTCGTACATACAGAATATAGTCAAGATGGGGCAGTGAACAATAAGCTCAGTTCACAAATAGGTTGTACAACTGATGTGCAATGCATTTGACACCATGGTTGTAATATAGGTTTGTCGGGAAAAAAAGAATGTTGACAAAACATTTGAAATCATTTATGTATCACAACTGATGTTCCAAAAGCATTGTACCACCTGAGTGTGAACTAAGCCATATGGGCCCCTATATTCACTGACTTTGCGGTCAGCCACATCAACTCTCCATTCAGAGACTGGCTACTCCCTTACTGAAACACAGTGACGCGCAGGAACACCAGGAACACCATCAGCCAAAACCAACTGACAGTACAAGAGATCACCCATACCATTCTTCTGTTCTTAAATTAATGAGTCACTTTAAGTCTTCAAGATCGCTGGACATTTGCATTTTTTTTTATTTAGTTGTCTAAACGCTCATGGACGTCAGTTTGTATTGACTGCTATGTGAGTGTAATAAAACTTCATCCAACTTGAACAAACTATGGGGGAGTTTCTACAGGGCTAAGACGAGAGAACATTCTTCCCACGCTGCATTAGATGCACTGGAATTCAAATGAGAGTATTTTATTGATAACATAAAATCCAAACAATCTGTGCATTCTTAACCTCACAAAGTCCTATAATTCTATCAAAACTCACTTTTGATTGAATAGTGGTTGATGGTAGGAAATAGTCAACTCAAGACATCAACCCCCCCCCCCCTCAGTCCCCCATACATAACCTCCTCACCCCCCTTCTCCAATTATGTGCCCTCTACTCCCCCTGCCCCCTTACACCACACCCGCTTCGCCCTTGGGCTTCTTCCATCTATCTTGAATATGAAAATGTGGCTTGTGTCTTCCCAATAAATCCTTCAGACTAATGATCCCTTTTCAGGGTTGATTCATGGCCATACTGACAGGTCAAATTGTTGGTGTGAATCCTTGGCAGGTTATTAAAAGACAGAGCCGCCCAGGCCCTCAGGAAATACAGCAGGAGAAATGGGGAGGATCCTAAAGCTGGTTTTTAACCCTCTCACCAACCGACCTGTTGTGCAGTATTTTGTGGAGTGTGGAGAGTTAAAATTTGAAATCTTTGTTTCTCATAATGTACCTTACAGTACGTGGACAAAGAGAGTACGAATTAGAGAATGAGCATTTTTTATATTTTACCTTTATTTATACAGGTTTTTCTCATTGAGATAACATATTTTTTTCCAAGAGAGACCTGGTCCAAAAGCAGCAGGGGGAACAATGTTTCAGACAAAACAACATACATACACTAACACAACATTAAACAAAAGTATAAACACACATACAGTACAACAAAAACATTTTATGTTAAAAACACAAAAGTCTTGCCTACTTGACTAAAAACAGCTGGCCTAAAAACAATTACACTCTTCTATGATATATACATCGATCAAGTGTTTCCACCAACGAAACTAGATCATCAAATTTTAAAATGTTCAGGAGAGAATTCGAGGACCACGGAGCTAAGTAAATAAAACTATTTCTACCATGATCTTTTCTAATTTTTGGTACTTTTAGAAACAAATGAGAATGGTACCGTAATTGATATTTGTTTACCAACCTGACGAAAAAAAGAACAGCGATAAAATGGTATTTGACCCAATATGGCCTTATAAATCAGTGTATGCCAGTGTTACAGCATACGCAAGGTCAATGACGACCAGCCAACAGCGCTGTAGAGATCACAATGTTTTGGTAGATGCATGATACACTGAATCAAGTGCTCTCAGGGTAGAGGTTGAGGCCTGCATATATATAACATTACTAAAATCTGAAACCGCCACTAACGTACATCGTACCAGCTCCTTCCTGGCCTTCAAAGAAAAACAAGCCTTTTGCCGGTAATAAAAACCTATTTTCAGCTTGAGCTTCCTCATCAAGTTCTCTACATGCATAGTGAAGCTTGTGGCAAGAATGCTACAGTGAAGATTGTGGCTATCGACAGTGTGGAGGGTTTTTGGTGATTTCAGTGTACCTGTGTTGAACGTCGAACTATACAGATTTGCATAGTTATTGGATATTGCACGTTGCTGGCTATGCACACAGTCAGTAAATAAAGTAAATCTATGATCATGACTTTTGTCAGCTGTTGACTAACTATTAATATGCGGTTCATGTTTTAACAAGACATTTTAAAATGTGGTGCTTTCATCAGGTCATTGCTTTAAAAAAAATCTGTTCACAGATACATCAACATTCCAGGGCTGTACAAAACCTTATATGAAAATCAACAAGATGTAAAATCTTCTTTAAAGATCATTTACAAAGATGTTGAGTCATTTCCTCTGCTTTACAAGTCCTCTTTAATCTCTACCCAGCAGTCCCATCAGGCAAACAGCTCTGCTCCCGGCCATACACACACGTGAACACGCACACATCCACACACGCACACGCACGCACGCACGCACGCACGCACACACACACACACACACACACACACACACACACACACACACACACACACACACACACACACACACACACACACACACACACACACACACACACACACACACACACACACACACACTGAGACTTATTTCTTTCCTAGTTTGCTGATGTAATACTAAACGACCCTCACTCAATGAGCCAATGGGATGGTGACAATTAACCCTTCCATTTCTTTCTCGGCAGTTCCATCAGTTTCATTTCCCCGACCTGTGTCTGATGGATCAGGAAGCTTTAACAATATGGGGCTTAAACTTCTTAGGGCTGAGATCCCACTAACGAGATTGATTTGACAACAGCCAGTGAAAGTGCATGACGCCAAATTCAAAACAGAAATCCCATAATTAAAATTCCTCAAACATACAAGTATTTCACACCATTTTAAAGATACACTTCTTGTTAATCCCACCACAGTGTCCGATTTAAAATAGGCTTTATGGCGAAAGCACCACAAACGATTATGTTAGGTCAGAGCCAAGTCACAGAAAAACACAGCCATTTTTCCACCCAAAGAGAGGAGTCACAAACATCAGAAATAGAGATAGAATTAATCCCTACCCTTTGATGATTTTCATCAGATGACACTCATAGAACTTAATGTTACACAATACATGTATGTTTTGTTCAATAAAGTTCATATTTATATAAAAAAAATCTCAGTATACATTGGCACGTTATGTTCAGTAGTTCCAAAAACATCCAGTGATTTTGCAGAGAGAGCCACATCAATTTACAGAAATTCTCATAATAAATGTTGATGAAAATACAAGTGTTATGCATGAAACTTTAGATACACTTCTCCTTAATGCAACCGCTGTGTCAGATTTCAAAGAAGCTTTACGGGGGAAAAAACATGCAATAATCTGAGTACGGCGCTCAGAGACCAAACAAGCCAAAAAGATATTTGCCATATTGTGCAGTCAACAGAAGTCAGAAATAACATTATAAATATTCACTTACCTTTGATGATCTTCATCAGAATGCACTCCCGGGAATCCCAGTTCCACAATAAATGTTTGTTTTGTTCGATAATGTCCATCATTTAAGTCCAAATAGCTACTTTTGTTAGGGTGTTTTGTAAACAAATCCAACCTCACGAAGTGCGTTCACAAAGAGCAGACGAAATGTCAAAAAGTTCCGTTACAGTCCGTAGAAACATGTCAAACGATGTATAAAATCAATCTTTAGGATGTTTTTAACATAAATCTTCAATAACGTTCCTACCGGAGAATTCCTTTGTCTGTAGAAAAGCAATGGAACGCAAGCTAATTCTCACATGAACGAGCATCACGAGCTTGTGGCAGTCTGCCAGACCACTGACTCAAACAGCCCTTATGAGCCCCTACTTTACAGTAGAAGCCTCAAACAAGTTTCTAAAGACTGTTGACATCTAGTGGAAGCTTTAGGAAGTGCAACATGACCAATATCCCAATGTATCTTCAATAGGGAATGAGTTGAAAAACAACCAACCTCAGATTTCCCACTTCCTGGTTGGATTTCTTCTCAGGTGTTTCCCTGCCATATGAGTTATGTTATACGCACAGACATCATTCAAACAGTTTTAGAAACTTCAGAGTGTTTTCTATCCAAATATACTAATAATATGCATGAATTAGCAACTGGGACAGAGTAACAGGCAGTTTACTCTGGGAACCTTATTCATCCAAGCTACTCAATACTGCCCCCAGCCATAAGAAGTTAATGCTCTGTTGACGCAGCTACTTGTTTACATGTAAACATTGATGTGAAAATCATACACCGACAAGCCAGGCCATTTGGAAGCCACTACAAGGGGGGAGAACACATCATGAAGTGGTTCTCGGACCTCTAAAGGCCTCTCTTCTGGTTGAATTTAAATTACCCCCGGTGTGTAAATCATTGTGTTAACGTCATTAAGCAAAGTCTGTGTGGGGTAAGGTGGTGGATCTAAGTGGTGTTTGGCAAAATAGTACTGTACGGGGAGGGAAGACAGAGATATGCAGTGGTGCTGGTCTCAACAAAAGATAATTTCTCAACTATGTACCTATAGAATATTTTTATGTTTACTGGTGCCTGACATGCGTTCTTTGTCCCCCCCCAGCATTGATTGTACAGAAGTGAATACAAAAAATGCTAAGCTATATCTGTACTCTCCCTCTCCCTTTACATTCCCCAGATACAGTGTGTCGCGTATTGCTGATTTGCATGTAGCGTGCCAATACAGCACTTAATCATTGAATTTGCATAGTGACGCCTCGCAGGCATGTACCTCGCAGTACCAAAAAACTTCAGGAAATGAAAGTCCAGGACTGCATCGGCGGACAGAAGAAATACGCTCATTATTAAATCCAACATTTCTCCTTCAGATTTTTCCAATTACTGCTTGTTCTCAAGGATGTCAGACTCATGCTCGGAAACATGTTTCCACTAAAATCCACTTTGTACTCTCTCTCTCTGCCCAAATGTACTCCCATAGACAACAGTTTTTATAACTTGTAATCCACTAGGGCATTGTGGTGCTTTTTCCCACAGAATAACAGTCTTGCAGTGACAAATAACAGGGCTCAAGGGCACAGTGCATAACTCACTCAAGGGCACAGTGCTATGCAGATGGGTGCAGATCAAGGTTCGGGTCCCTAATTGGGGAAACCGAGCATCTCAGGACAGAGGATAGGTGGCACAGGCCATAAACTTCACGTCAGTATGCCACCGTGACTGCTCACCACAAAATGAACAATTCTCTTACCCAACGTAAAGAAGCTGTCTTAGTTGGTAGACTTATATTAATGACATTCTCTAAGAAGTTTACGAAGATTTGCTATAATGCATGTTGTTATCATGCAGCTTTGTGCTGAGTTCTTTGACGATCTGGGGGGGGGGGTAAACATACACTGGTTAGCTGGAGGGTATTGTATTCAGTTGTATTCATCTTTTATGAGAAAAGTAGTTGCAAAATGGTGCTTATGCTGTGATAATGAGGTGCAAATGTAGTGAATTGCTGGTATTTTTTGTAAACAATGTGCATTTTCAACATACAGTCAAAAGTCAGTCACACAGTATAATGACAAACTTAATATAATAACAATGTGTCACATCAGACAGATCCTATAAGCCACACATTACATTTTTCACTGGTTTTGACTACATGATGGCATAATCAAACCCAATATACAAAACGAGACCCCAAAACTCCTAAACGGTTACACATTGAACTTGCTGTGTGTTCCAGACCAAGCTCTCCATTTGCTCCTTTAATTTGGATCTTGAGGAGCACTTGCCGCAGCCAGAGAGACATTTCAGGACAGGGCCAAAGAGAGACAATAACCACAAGCTGTCAAGGAACAGACCCTGACGTCCCGCTGACATCTCATATTCCCCAGTCATCGCCAAGTCTCCCACTAAATGGGGCGACGGTTCAAAAGCAATGCGGGAGGAGAATACTGAAGCAAAGAAGCCATAGGTCTTTGGTTCAACCTCTAAGGATTCTGACTTAAACGTTAAGGGACTTTTCTTCTGTGGTGTTTAGAGAGAAAATAAAGTCTGTCAGTGTTTTGGGGGATTGACACTCAACAGAACAGAGAGTCTCAGAGAGGCAAAAAGACTAAATAAGTAGCATATTTTGCTATGGAGACAATGATTCATTCTATTGTGGAAGTCTTTGGTGCTTGTGTTGACCACAATTGCTGGAAGAAGATGAATTGACTAAAGTTTTCTTAGAATAAGGGCAAAGATGACTTGTACAAAAATGTTCAATTTTGACAGATTTATAGAAACTGCACAGATATAAAGTGATGATATAACAAATCTGAATATTATCTGAATACATCATAAGAAAGATGTCTGATTGTTTTGTTTTAGTACTGCCAATATTTCTTGACCAGAACAATTCATATCAGCCATTTTTAAAATATCCATGTAGACAAAATACACTGTGTTCTATATGAAGTTAATAAAATGTTGTAAAGCTGAAATTATGGTTTATTATGTCTTAAATATCCTAACTGACGAACGTGGAAACATTGCCTTTACATTTACACACTGTAGCTCAGGTCTTCAGCACTACGGATTGAATCAAGCCCTTAGAGTAAGACTGTCCTAAAGCGGTTAGTCCAGATGCATACCTCTCACATTTCTATGACACACACAGAAAAAGTGTTTTCGACTACATTTTTTCAAACCTGTTTACATAGAACCTGAGCCTTCCAACCTGTGACGGTAGAAGGAAAGAAGATGGCCTAGTTGCGCCTATTACCACCATAGCGTCCAGCCAGAAGCAACAGTGTCCACTCAATGGGCCGTCTGGGAATGGAGCATGTGAAACCGGACACTAGGGTTAGAAGGAGTCCTGCACAAGGTTTAGGCCTCTGACACTAGAGGCCAGATCCTTGTTTCCACATATCTGTTTACCGTTACTATTCTGCCCTTGAGTTGCGTTCCCATGCAAAACTAGACAGATAACTAACAACTAAGTCTTCAATAAAACTCCCAAGGCGTGACTTTTCTTGAATGAATATATTGAAAACGTTTATGTTGTGAAACTGCAAAATACAGAAAAGAATATACTTTAGTGTTCAATTCATTTGAAGTTGCATAAATACAAAGCACGAGCTAAGGTACCATGCATCTGGCATGATGCCAAACCATATAGCTAATTGTTAACCATATGGTAATTGGCTCCTTTCATTACTCTAATAATGTATAACCATCTATGTAGAATAACAAAGCATATTACACTAGAAACAGTAACAAAACTACAGTATTGTATATTTTACAATTCGTTTGCATGACGCATGAGCAAAGTAATACAGCTAACAACATACATTAAAGGCATTGCAATTTGTGAGTAAATGCAACCAACATTGATATGTAAGCAACTCTATCAATAACAAGATTATCATCATTAGCTAAATGCTTGAATCGAACTTACAAACAAATATTTTTCCATGGCTGGCTGACAAGAAATAACTACATTGAAAGACCTGCACCATAGCGTTGTTTGTAGCTGCTTCTATGCGTGCAAAACAAATTCTGTACTTCCTGTTTGTGTCATCTTTCCAAGTACCAGAAATGGCCACTAGGGGGCAAATAACACCATTGAACACAATGAAAATCTAATTTAACCATTGTAATAAAATAATCTGTTACCTTCTAACAGGATGGCAGCACAGTTACTGTTACTGTAGCATTAGTAGAGGTCATTACTTTAAGAGGTGATCTATGGTGGGATGATTAATTATTATAGAAGGAGAAGAACACAACTTACGCACAGTTCAGACGCCAAATTTCTATTCGAACTGAATAGAACTTAAGAGCGGGCTGGCAGGGTTAAGAGCTTTGCCTGACATGGGGATGGGTTTCATACAACAGCTCTTGACACTGCAGCAGACTTTCTTGTTGGTTTTCAGGCAAATTCAGGTATCACAGCGACCGCTCACAGAAGTTCTCCACCTGCAAATCCGAGACCATGATTATGCTTCCGTTATGGGTGTAGTAGTGAAGCAACATTTATTTGCATGCAATTAACATACAGTATAATTTCTCCAAGCACTGGAAGAACTGCTCTGGTGTGCTGCATGAAATGGAGGCCTGTTTGTAATTTTGAATTCTGTAAAGTGAGTGTGGAAGAAGAGAAACACATTATTGTTGTCTTTCAACAATGACCATCCACCGGGGTCTGACAATTTGGATTGAAAATTACTGAGGATAATAGAGGACAATATTGCCACTCCTATTTGCCATATCTTCAATCGAATCCTACTAGAAAGTGTGTGTCCTCAGGCGTGGAGGGAATAAAAAGTAATTCCTCTACTCAAGAATAGTAAAGCCGCTTTTACTGGTTCAAATAGCCGACCAATCAGCCTGTTACCAACCCTTAGTAAACTTTTGACAAAATTATGTTTGACCAGATACAATTCTATTTTACTGTTGACAAATGAACAACAGACTTTCAGCACGCTCATAGGGAAGTACATTCAACAAGCACGGCATTTAAACAAATGACTGATGATTGGCTGAGAGAAATTGATGATAAAAAGATTGTGGGAGTTGTTTTGTTAGACTTCATTGTGGCTTTTAACATTAGCAATCATAGTCTGCTGATGGGAAAACGTACAGTATGTGTTATGTTATGTTGTTTTATTTCTTTACCTACCTATTGTTCACCTAATACCTTTTTTTGCACTATTGGTTAGAGCCTGTAAGTAAGCATTTCACTGTAAGGTCTACCTGTTGTATTCAGCGCCCGTGACAAATAAACTTTGATTTGATGGCTTTTTTGAGTAAAGCCAGTGTGTCTATGTATGCAGATGACTCAACACTATACACGTCAGCTACTACAGTGAGTGAAATCACTGCAACACTTAACAAAGAGCTGCAGTTAGAATGGGTGGCAAGGAATAAGTTAGTCCTCCTAAATATTTCAAAAACTTAAAGCATTGTATTTGGGACATCCCATTTACTAAACCTTAAACCCTAAACCTCAACTAAATATTGTAATAAACAATATGGAAATGGAAATTGAGCACGTTGAGGTGACTAAACTGCTTGGAGTTACCCTGGATTGTAAAACTGTCATGGTAAAAACATGTTAATAAAACAGTAGCTAAGATGGGGAGAAGTCTGCCCATAATAAAGCGCTACTCTGCCTTTTTAACAATACTATCAACAAGGCAGATCCTACAGGCTCTAGATTTGTCGCACCTGGAATACTGTTCAGTCGTGTGGTCAGGTGCCACAAAGATTGACTTTGGAAAATTACAATTGGCTCAGAATAGGGCAGCACGGCTGGCCCTTAAATGTACACGGATAGTTAACATTAATGATATGCATGTCAATCTCTCATGGCTCAAAGTGGAGGAGAGATTGACTTCATCACTACTTGCTTTTGTAAGAAATGTTGACATGCTGAATGCACCAAGGTGTCTGTTTAAACTACTACCACACAGCTCAGACACCCATGCATACCACACAAGACATGCCACCAGAGGTCTCTTCACAATCCCCAAGTCAAGAACAGACAATGAGAGGCACAAAGTCCTACATAGAGCCATGGCTACATGGAACTCTATTCCACATCAGATAACTGATTTAGAACCTTTTCTATTTCATTTTTATAAAGTTTAGTCACATGATTTCTCAATTTGCAGTACGTTTGTCAATCGGTTGTGCAGCTAGACTTATTTGTCATTCCTTTTGCCTCATCCCTCTCAACCATAACATTTTCAATTCCTCATCAAACCACAGGGATTTAACCATTTTTACAGTCATTTTCTTAATGGGTGCATGCTTATTAGTAACTGGAATAAGCAATTTCATAAATGTGTCAAGTGCAGCGTCTGGTTGCTCCTCATTACACACCACAGACCAACAAATATTCTTTACATCAACATCGCAGAAATCACGACAAAACTTATTGTATGAGCACTTTGGTTTTCTTAGATATGGCTACTAAACTGTGATCTCTACGTCCGAAGGATTTGGATACGGCTTCAAAGCAAATTCCTGCAGCGTTAGTAAAGATGTGATCATTACAGGTTGATGATTTAATTGTTAATGATTTCATATTAGTGTGACCTAACTTTGACTTCACAACAATCTCTCACACTAATATTATACACTACAGGAGGTTGGTGGCACCTTAATGGTGGAGAACGGGCTTGTTCTAATGATTGGAGTGGGAGAAGTGGAATGGTATCAAATACATGGTTTGCAGGTATTTGATGCCATTCCATCTGCCCCGTACCAGCCATTATTATGAGTCGTTCCCCCCTCAGCCTCCTGTGTCACACACACGCAACAATACACATGTGCACTTGCGGGTACACACAAGCATGCATGTACGCACACACGCACACACAAACGCTGTGTACACACTGTCCACACAAAATGTGGCTTCAATCTTGAGTTCATTTTTCTCCAAGACAGTCAGTGTGTACACAAACCATGCTAGAGATTTCTCTGGGACAATGCTGTTTAGTAAGAACAAGAGTTGTACACACAAGCATATATCTTCTCTCACACACACACACACACACACACACACACACACACACACACACACACACACACACACACACACACACACACACACACACACACACACACACACACACACACACACACACACACACACACACACACACACACACACACACACACACACACACACACACACACACACACACACACACGCCTGTACACATACCACACGTGGTCTTATGATTTGACAAATCACTCTACCTACAGTATATATTGCGCCCTCCAAACTTATTGCTAAATGACTCCACCCCAACTGCCGTGTGTGTGTTCTCCTCGTACCATAACAACAACTTCCATGTCTTTCTCCATATCTCAAATAGACAGTGTAGTACACAGTAACATAAAGCTGACTATCCAGACTATCCACATGGAGAATCTTGATGGTTGGAATGGAGGCCTGGCTCTTGTGAGCGTGTGTGGAGCCTTGATTTGCTCTACACTGGCAAATCACAAAGAATCCTGACATATTAACAGGAAATCCATCAAAGGACATGTCACGCACCCTTGTGGTTCAGTCACAGTCTCAGTGGTCCTGACAATGTCTTCTTACAACCTCTTGTTCAACTGACGGGTACAAGATTTCCATTTGAATTTCAAGGTGACTTTGCATGGATGGTATTTTCGCTATTGTTTTTATCTAAAGTTTCCACCAGACCACAATAGCTTGTGTTGTTGAATATGCTGTTGTTACAGTGATAGGACATTTCCACTGACATTTGGGACCGACTGGCTCGATTTGGTCTTATGTTGCAAAATTTGAAATTGTTTTTTTAAAAGTTGGATAAAAGTAGAGACTCAGAGGTAAAATAATTGGTATATCATACACTACAGTTAAGGAACAATGGGAAAGTAATTCTGGTTTGAAAGTTGATAAACTTGTAACCTTCATTTTGAGAAAATGGCCCTTGAATGTTTTGGTAAACCTACTGGAGATGTTTTCTTTGTCTATTGCAATTCAGCATTGTTCACACCCTCTTAAGCCTTAGCACCCATCTCTTTAAAGATTCACATGTGAGGCCATGTACTAAACAACCAAAGATTTCAAGGCTACAGGCTGGTTTATACAATGGGTGTGTACGTAAATTCAATCTGGAGTGCCAGAGTGCACTCAGAGTGAGCTCTGGGAGTTTGTAAACTCAGAGCGTTGTCAGATTGTCTGTTCGTAAATTCAGAGCGCACACTGGACGCTCTGGACGAGGAGTAGGGTTGATCCAAGTGTTTTGACCTATCAACAGCAGTCAAGCACCCAAACTAACTGGCAACCTTCCTAGCTATTTCCAGACACAAATGAGAGAACAGCTCACTCTGACCATTTTACTCGCCCTAGCAGAGCTGGTTAGGCTGTTTTCATGTTATCCAGAGCATTGGTGACTGTAACTGTGATGCTGGCAACAAATGAACTACGCTTTTTTTCGCCAATGTTTACTGACACTGGCCATATTCAAAGGGCGCTGAGTGTTCGTAAATTCGTCAGTTATTCTGCGCTTTGGCACACTGATGAGATTGCACTGATATCGGAGTAGATAGACAGAGTGAATTTACCAGGTATGTCTATTGACAGTTGTCGCAGTGACATCATGAACATTCTATTGAAATAGTTACTTGCATAGTGGATTCTTTTGTTTAGACATGAAGCTAGCTAGCTAATCAAGGAACCATAATCCCAACTCATAACATTACTACCCTGCATGAATCTGCAGGTGACTAACCAACCAGGTTCAATGTTAGCTCGCTAGCTAACTTTAGGCTATAACTAGCAATGTGATATTAATATTACTAAACAAATTATACACGTAAATGTTAGCTAGCGAGCCAGCCAGCTAATGTTAGCTAGCTAACAGTACGCTACAATTTAAAGGGAAAATGACTTTCTGACAAAATTAGAAATCTGTAATATCTCAATATGTAGCTAGCTAGACTATCATGCCTGTATACATGGATGAACACTCTCTCTTTGTCACGGATGCCATGGTTGCCATTAGTTTGAAGATATAATTCGGAGACATGTGTTTTATACAACAGCCTTCTGTATATTTGCAATCAAATGCCAGGATCTCCTTAGCTATCATACTCCCGTTCCACTCATTTCAAAACTCAGTCCTCCAGAAAGTAGAGAGCAGTTCTATTATGTGATATCTTTCAAAAAATCTGCATTAGAAAGGTTTACCTACACATACTGACCAGCTCATGTTATATACAGAAGCATGCTACATGGCAGACCATTCCAAACTCATCTCTTGGCATGTCCAACCCAACCATTATCTCATACATCTACCATTCCAGTGTTTAATTGCCATATTGTAATTACTTCGCCACCATGGCCTATTTATTGCCTTAACTCCCTTATTTGACCTTATTTGCACTCACTGTATATATACTTTGTTTTCTTTTTTTCTACTGTATTATTGACTGTATGTTTTGTTCATTCCATGTGTAACTCTGTGTTGTTGTATGTGTCGAACTGCTATGCTTTATCTTGGCCAGGTCGCAGTTGCAAATGAGAACTTGTTCTCAACTAGCTTACCTGGTTAAAACTTGTTGGGGATAGGGGGCAGTATTTTCACTTTGAATGAATTGCGTGCCCATAGTGAACTGCATCCTACTCTGTCCTAGATTGCTAATATATGCATATTATTATTACTATTGGATAGAAAACACTCTGAAGTTTCTAAAATTGTTTGAATTATGTCTGTGAGTATAACAGAACTCATAGCGCAGGCAATCTTCCAAACAGGAAGTGAAATTCTGAATGTGGGTCTAATTTTATCGCCTCTTCACTTCCAAACAAGATATGGATCTGTTAGCACTTCCTACGCCTTCCACTAGATGTCCTCATTCAGTAGAACGTGGAATGGAGCCTCTGGTGTGATCTTTGACCGAATGGGAGGGGAATGAGTCACTGTCCTGGCAGAATGCAATTTCCCTGTTGCGCATTTGTCTGTTGATATCACCATCGTTCCATTTGGCTGCAGATGAAAATGTATGCTCTGGTTGGAACGTTATTGGATATATATGAAAATAACATCCTGAAGATTGATTCTCTACTTAGTTTGACCAGTTTATTCGACCTGGAATATATATTTTTGAAGTTTTCGCCCAAGTTTGCCTGGACCAGCGTCAGCTTTTGGGCACGTGAGCTGAAAGTGGTAGCAAATGCAGCTAATTGGAAACTAGTAATGGACATTATGGAACAAAACAACAATATATTGTGGAACTAAGACTCCTTGCACTGCCTTCTGATGAAGATATTCAAAGGTAAGTGAATATTTATAGTGGTTTTGTAGCTTCTGTAGACGCCAAAATGGCGGCTATTTCTTTGGGTTCTGAGCGCCGTTCTCAGATTAGTTTAAAAAAAATCTGACATAGCGGTTGCATAGAGGATACGTTTATCTTTAATTCTGTGAATAACACTTGCATCTTTTATCAATGTTTATTGTGAGTATTTCTGCAAAATCACCGGATGTTTTGGAATCAAAACATTACTGCATGTAACGCGCCAATGTAAACTGAGATTTTTTAAATATATATATGCACATTATCGAACAAAACACACAATACATGTATAACATGATGTCCTATGAGTGTCATTTGATAGAGATAATCAAAGGTCAGTGATTCATTTTTATCTATATTTATGCCTTTGTGACTGTGAAAAGTCGCTGTGTGTGTTTTTGAATTTGTTGGTCATCTAACATAAGTATATGTTGTGTTTTCGCTGTAAAACATTTTAAAAATCAGACACGATGGGTAGATTAACAAGATGTTTATCTTCCATTTGATGTATTGGACTCAGAAATGAGTCACATCTGTGGTCTAATAGCAACTCTTTTTCTGCTTATGGATAATAAATTGGCTTGGTGATCATTGGGCACCTTCATATGCCTAAATACACAGTTGGTGGTTAACATTTTACAGAAATGATAAGAAAAAAAAAGAACACTCTTATATTGAGCAATTGTTATGAATCCCAAAATGCGCTCAAAAAGTAGCATAAGTAATGTGTGCATGTTGAATCAAGTGTACGTCGCTCTATAGAGCCTGGGAGTGTCATTAACTGGCGGGCTAACAATAACCACAACAATTAAAGTTCATGTAATTAACTGTATATGCCGTAAATCTTTCTCATATAATAACCTCGAAACCCTCAAGATACAAGTACTGTTGTTGATGAGAGATTATGAGAAGGCACACTGCAGGGCTATCCTTGAAGGTCAATAATGGAACTGTTTTTCAAAATGTGAAAGGATGATATATGTGATTACTGACAAAAAAACATTGAAGAGAATAAAATGGGTCATACTTTACTTAAAGCCAACAGGTAACAAAGTTGTTACTTGTTATTAGCATCTATGCACATGTATAATGTCTTATTATAAGGCTTATTTTTGTTCTCTCTACGTAGCAAATAATAGTGATCATTGTCAAGATGTGTAACGGCGTTCATCTGTTGAAGGAGAGTCGGACCAAAATGCAGCGTGGTGGTTACTCATGTTCTTTAACGAAGAAAAGCGATACATGAAATAACTATTAAATATGCAAAACAACAAACGTAACGAGAAAACCTATACAGCCTGTCTGGTGAACAACTACACAGAGACAGGAACAATCACCCACAAAATACACAGTGATACCCTGGCTACCTAAATATGGTTCCCAATCAGAGACAACGAGAATCACCTGACTCTGATTGAGAACCGCCTCAGGCAGCCAAACCTATGCTACACCCCTACTCAGCCGCAATCCCAATGCCTACAAAACCCCAATACGAAACACAACAAAATAAACCCATGTCACACCCTGGCCTGACCAAATATATAACGAAAACACAAAATACTATGACCAAGGCGTGACAAGATGTTAATGACCAACTAGCTACTGTATTTCTTTCCATTTGATACAGATATGTAACTTGGTGCTTGTAAAAGAAGAATGTGTATGTGTTTAACTAGTTTCAGGGTGAGGAACCATGTAATCTCATTCCCAGACACTTCCGGACCAATGCGTCAAACTTGGCCTTCATTAGACAATACAGAAAGACAGAGAGAAATTCTCGGTACATAGTGCAGCTTAATGGCTTTAAATGAACTTCCTCAGCACTTTCAACTATTTTTCCTGATTTTAAAACCTGAAAACAAAAACGCAATGGATTACATTTTTTTGTAGTGCAAAGTGTCTATTGACCTCCCCCCCTGCATCTTCTTTAAGATCTTCTCCCCTGATGCTTGAATGAATTTGATAGTGTTAACTTTTCTCATCTGTTTACCAAAACAGTGGCGGGGTGCCCACTTTGTTGTTGATTGACCTGTAGATTTCCCCTTAATCATTATATAGAGGCGGCAGGTAGTTTAGTGGTTAGACCGTTGGGCCAGTAACCAAAAAGTTGCTGGATCCCCGAGCTGACAAGGTAAAAAAATATATTTTTTAAATTAAAATATTCCACCAAATGCGAGTGAGCTGTACTGTCTCTTACCTAGATTCAGTGCCAAAATGTCTGCATAAAGGCATCTGTACTGAGAAGAACATTGTCTTTCAATTGTTTCTCATTACAATTGTTTTATACAGACATAGAACAAGTCAAATCAAACTTTATTTATATAGCACAGTATAGAACAAGTATATTATACAAGGATTACAGTAATCTTAACAGTTATATATTTATACAAAAAAGACAGGAAATGTTAAAGCTAATTTGACCTATGCACTAACAAGGCTTTTCAGCATAAGTAGCTTGACTACTGCTGAAGTACTGTAGCATTATTGATCTACTGTACTTCAACAAAGATGTACTCACATTGGATGCGTTGATAAGGATTCAAACCTCTCAAACATACTAATGTATCACAGTGGTTGTCGAGGGTGCAACAGGTCAGCACCTCAGGAGTAAATGTCAGTTGGCTTTTCATAGCCGATCACATTCAGAGTATATCTACCGCTCCTGCTGTCTCTAGAGAGTTGAAAACAGCAGATCTGGGACAGGTAGCACGTCCGGTGAACAGGTCAGGGGTCCATAGCCGCAGGCAGAACAGTTGAAACTGGAGCAGCAGCCCGGCCAGGTGAGAGAGAGAGCATACTTAAATTCACACAGGACACCGGATAAGACAAGAGAAATACTCCAGATATTACAGACTGACCCTAGCCCCCCGACACAAAAACTACTGCAGCATAAATACTGGAGGATGAGACAGGAGGGGTTGGGAGACCAGGATATAACCCCACCCACTTTGCCAAAGCACAGCCCCCACACCAGAGGGATATCTTCAACCACCAACTTACCATTCTGAGACAAGGCCGAGTATAGCTCACAAAGATCTCCGCCACGGCACAACCCAAGGGGGGGGGGGCACCAACCCAGGTCAGTTGACCAAGATTCAAAAGGTCAGATTAGGAAGGAATCGGGGGTGTTTGCTCGGTTGCGCCTAGGGCAGGGTTTCCCAAACTTTTTTGGCCCACGACTTCATTTAGATATCTGAAAATCTTCTCAACCCCAAACATGTAGAAATAATGTAATCAACAGCCAGTGTTTACTTTTATAATTGGGGCTATGGCAGTCAATTGCAAATTAGTCTGACATAATTTCTCTTATCTCACCACTTCTAATGACATTTTTGTGCTTGATGCATGTTGCGTCAGAGCTTTTTAAAGTCTGGGGGCGTGGTCGACAGTGTTCACATCATCTCTCCTGTCACATCCAACCTGGATCGATATTTGTTCTTATGCTGACGAGAGCACTAAATCAGTGTACCATGAGTTTTAATGTCTGGTACCAAACCTCCTCCATGGTGACCAGTGAATAAGTTGTCTGCAGCATTTGGTCACATAACAGCTCAATCAGCTGTTCGATTTAATTTACCGGCACATGAACAGAGCCAGGTTCACAAACAAACAGATTTCGTTGATTCGGTCACTCATCTGTAGATGTTTTATTTATTTGCCCTGCATGCTTGCGTTCATTTTGTTCAGTTTCCCAAATATGTCTGCTACATAGTCAAAGGAAACACATGTTCTTTTCATTACAAAGAAAGTCAACAAAGTCGTTTTTTTACATCCATTGTGAATGACACATAATCCACAATAATCCCTTTATTCTTGATCACGTTGAGGGAGAGGATGTTGTCCTTGCACCACACTGTCAGGTCTCTGACCTCCCTATAGGCTGTCTCATCGTTGTCGGTGATCAGGCCTACCACTGTCATCAGCAAACTTAATCATGGTGTTGGAGTTGCATTTAATTTCAAAGCATTTCATTGCTGCAGACGTGATTGCTATGGGTTGGTAGTCATTTAGGCAGGTTACCTTAGTGTTCTTGGTGCACAGGGATTATGGTGGTCTGCTTGAAACATGTTGGTATTACAGACTCAGACAGGGAGAGGTTGAAAATGTCAGTGAAGACACTTGCCAGTTGGTCAGCGCATGCTTGGAGTACACGTCCTGGTAATCCATCTGGCCCGGCGGCCTTGTGAAAGTTGACTTGTTTAAAGGTCTTACTCACATCAGCTGCGGAGAGTGTGATCACACAGTCATCTGGAACATCTGATGCTCTCATGCATGTTTCAGTGTTACTTGCTTCGACATAAGCATAGAAGTTATTTAGCTCGTGTGGTAGGCTCATGTCACTGGGCAGCTCTCGCCGAGCTTCCCTTTGTAGTCTGTAATAGTTTGCAAGCCCTGCCACATCCGACGAGCGCTGAAGCCGGTGTAGTATGATTCAATCTTAGTCCTGTATTGATGCGTTGCCTGTTAGATGGTTTGTCGGAGGGCATAACAGGATTTATTAGAAGCTTCCGGGTTAGAGTCCCGCTCCTTGAAAATGGCGGCTTTACCCTTTAGCCCAGTGCGAATGTTGCTTGTAATCCATGGCTTCTGGTTGGGGTATTTACATTTACATTTACATTTAAGTCATTTAGCAGACGCTCTTATCCAGAGCGACTTACAAATTGGTGCATTCACCTTATGACATCCAGTGGAACAGCCACTTTACAATAGTGCATCTAAATATTTTAAGGGGGGGGTGAGAAGGATTACTTTATCCTATCCTAGGTATTCCTTAAAGAGGTGGGGTTTCAGGTGTCTCCGGAAGGTGGTGATTGACTCCGCTGTCCTGGCGTCGTGAGGGAGTTTGTTCCACCATTGGGGAGCCAGAGCAGCGAACAGTTTTGACTGGGCTGAGCGGGAACTGTACTTCCTCAGTGGTAGAGAGGCGAGCAGGCCAGAGTTGGATGAACGCAGTGCCCTTATTTGGGTGTAGGGCCTGATCAGAGCCTGGAGGTACTGAGGTGCCGGTCCCCTCACAGCTCCGTAGGCAAGCACCATGGTCTTGTAGCGGATGCGAGCTTCAACTGGAAGCCAGTGGAGTGAGCGGAGGAGCGGGGTGATGTGAGAGAACTTGGGAAGGTTGAACACTAGACGGGCTGCGGCGTTCTGGATGAGTTGTAGGGGTTTAATGGCACAGGCAGGGAGACCAGCCAACAGCGAGTTGCAGTAATCCAGACGGGAGATGACAAGTGCCTGGATTAGGACCTGCGCCGCTTCCTGTGTGAGGCAGGGTCGTACTCTGCGGATGTTGTAGAGCATGAACCTACAGGAACGGGCCACCGCCTTGATGTTAGTTGAGAACGACAGGGTGTTGTCCAGGATCACGCCAAGGTTCTTAGCGCTCTGGGAGGAGGACACAATGGAGTTGTCAACCGTGATGGCGAGATCATGGAACGGGCAGTCCTTCCCCGGGAGGAAGAGCAGCTCCGTCGTGCCGAAGTTCAGCTTGAGGTGGTGATCCGTCATCCACACTGATATGTCTTCCAGACATGCAGAGATGCGATTCGCCACCTGGTCATCAGAAGGGGGAAAGGAGAAGATTAATTGTGTGTCGTCTGCATAGCAATGATAGGAGAGACCATGTGAGGTTATGACAGAGCCAAGTGACTTGGTGTATAGCGAGAATAGGAGAGGGCCTAGAACAGAGCCCTGGGGGACACCAGTGGTGAGAGCGCGTGGTGAGGAGACAGATTCTCGCCACGCCACCTGGTAGGAGCGACCTGTCAGGTAGGACGCAATCCAAGCGTGGGCCGCGCCGGAGATGCCCAACTCGGAGAGGGTGGAGAGGAGGATCTGATGGTTCACAGTATCGAAGGCAGCCGATAGGTCTAGAAGGATGAGAGCAGAGGAGAGAGAGTTAGCTTTAGCGGTGCGGAGCGCCTCCGTGATACAGAGAAGAGCAGTCTCAGTTGAATGACTAGTCTTGAAACCTGACTGATTTGGATCAAGAAGGTCATTCTGAGAGAGATAGCGGGAGAGCTGACCAAGGACGGCACGTTCAAGAGTTTTGGAGAGAAAAGAAAGAAGGGATACTGGTCTGTAGTTATTGACATCGGAGGGATCGAGTGTAGTTTTTTTTAGAAGGGGTGCAACTCTCGCTCTCTTGAAGACGGAAGGGACGTAGCCAGCGGTCAGGGATAAGTTGATGAGCGAGGTGAGGTAAGGGAGAAGGTCTCCGGAAATGGTCTGGAGAAGAGAGGAGGGGATAGGGTTGAGCGGGCAGGTTGTTGGGCGGCCAGCCGTCACAAGACGCGAGATTTCATCTGGAGAGAGAGGGGAGAAAGAGGTCAGAGCACAGGGTAGGGCAGTGTGAGCAGAACCAGCGGTGTCATTTGACTTAGCAAACGAGGATCGGATGTCGTCGACCTTCTTTTCAAAATGGTTGACGAAGTCATCTGCAGAGAGGGAGGAGGGGGGGGGGAGGGGGAGGAGGATTCAGGAGGGAGGAGAAGGTGGCAAAGATCTTCCTAGGGTTAGAGGCAGATGCTTGGAATTTAGAGTGGTAGAAAGTGGCTTTAGCAGCAGAGACAGAGGAGGAAAATGTAGAGAGGAGGGAGTGAAAGGATGCCAGGTCCGCAGGGAGGCGAGTTTTCCTCCATTTCCGCTCGGCTGCCCGGAGCCCTGTTCTGTGAGCTCGCAATGAGTCGTCATGCCACGGAGCGGGAGGGGAGGACCGAGCCGGCCTGGAAGATAGGGGACATAGAGAGTCAAAGGATGCAGAAAGGGAGGAGAGGAGGGTTGAGGAGGCAGAATCAGGAGATAGGTTGGAGAAGGTTTGAGCAGAGGGAAGAGATGATAGGATGGAAGAGGAGAGAGTAGCGGGGGAGAGAGAGCAAAGGTTGGGACGGCGCGATACCATCCGAGTAGGGGCAGTATGGGAAGTGTTGGATGAGAGCGAGAGGGAAAAGGATACAAGGTAGTGGTCGGAGACTTGGAGGGGAGTTGCAATGAGGTTAGTGGAAAAACAGCATCTAGTAAAGATGAGGTCGAGCGTATTGCCTGCCTTGTGAGTAGGGGGAAGGTGAGAGGGTGAGGTCAAAAGAGGAGAGGAGTGGAAAGAAGGAGGCAGAGAGGAATGAGTCAAAGGTAGACGTGGGGAGGTTAAAGTCGCCCAGAACTGTGAGAGGTGAGCCGTCCTCAGGAAAGGAGCTTATCAAGACATCAAGCTCATTGATGAACTCTCCGAGGGGACCTGGAGGGCGATAAATGATAAGGATGTTAAGCTTGAAAGGGCTGGTAACTGTGACAGCATGAAATTCAAAGGAGGCGATAGACAGATGGGTAAGGGGAGAAAGAGAGAATGACCACTTGGGAGAGATAAGGATCCCGATGCCACCACCCCGCTGACCAGAAGCTCTTGGGGTGTTTACTTACAGTCACTGTGGGGACGACGTCCTCGATGGACTTATTGATAAAGCCAGTGACTGATGTGGTGTACTCCTCAATGCCATCGAAAGAATCCCAGAACATATTCCAGTCTGTGCTAGCAAAACACTTTAGCATCTGCTTCATTTGACCACTGGTTTATAGACCGAGTCACTGGTGCCACATGCTTTAATTTTTGCTTGTAAGCAGGAATCATAAGGATAGAGTTATGGTCAGATTTGCCAAATGGAGGACGAGGGAGAGCTTTGAACGCTTCTCTGTGTGTGGAGTAAAGATGGTCTAGATTCCCCCCCCCTCTGTTTGCACATTTAACATGCTGATAGAAATTCAGTAAAAATGATTTAAGTTTCCCTGCATTAAAGTCACTGGCCACTAGGAGCGCTGCCTCTGGATGAGAATTTTCCTATTTGCTTATGGTGGATTACAGCTCATTTAGTGCGGTTTTAGTGCCAACCTTGCTCTGTGGTGGAATTTAGACAGCTACAAAAAATACAGAAACAGTGGGGCAAAAAAGTATTTAGTCAGCCACCAATTGTGCAAGTTCTCCCACTTAAAAATATGAGAGAGGCCTGTAATTTTCATCATAGGTACACTTCAACTATGACAGAAAAAATGAGAAGGAAGAAATCCAGAAAATCACATTGTAGGATTTTTAATGAATTTATTTGCAAATTATGGTGGAAAAAAAGTATTTGGTCACCTACAAACAAGCAAGATTTCTGGCTCCCACAGACCTGTAACTTCTTCTTTAAGAGACTCCTGTCCTCCACTCGTTACCTGTATTAATGGCACCTGTTTGAACTTGTTATCAGTATAAAATACACCTGTCCACAACCTCCGAGCAAGGGTTTTCCAGAGAGACAACAGAGATTGTAACGTTATTGTTTTCATGGAAACATGGCTCACTCGGGATACGCCATCAGAGTTGATACAGCCACCTAGCTTCTTCACACACGATCATAACAACATACAGGAACTCCAGTCCTTTTGTTCACCTGACCTAGAATTCCTTACAATCCAATGCTGACCGCATTACCTACCAAGAGAATTCTCTTCGATCATAATCACAGTCCTGTATATTCCCCCCAAAGCAGACACATCAACTGCCCTGAAAGAACTTAATTTTACTCTATGTAAACTGGAAACCACATATCCTGATGCTGCATTTATTGTAGCTGGGGATTTTAACAAGGCTAATTTGAAAATGAGGCTCCCTAAATTTTATCAGCATATCGAATGCGCAACCCAGGCTGACAAAACCCTGGATCATCGTTATTATAAACTTCCGCGACACATATAAAGCCCTCCCCCGCCCTCCTTTCGGAAAATCTGACCACAACTCCATTTTGTTGCTCCCAGCATATAGACAGAAACTAAAACAGGAAGCGCCATGCTCAGGTCTGTTCAACGCTGGTCTGTGTGTGTGTCTCTGATTGAGAACCATACTTAGGTAGCTCTTGCCCACATGGGTGTTGTGGGTAGTAGTTTTCTGTGTGTGTGTTTTACCATACAGAACTGTTTCGGTTTTCATTTATTTATCTTGTTCTTTTGTATTCAGTGTTCGGTTATTTCATAAAAAATATGGACACTTAACACACTGCGCATTGTTCCGATCTTTCCTACTCCTCATCAGAAGAGGAGGAAAACCGTTACACATCAAAGGTTAGTGATTCATTCTATTTCTGATTTTTGTGATTCCTCTCTTTGGCTGGAAAAATGGATGTGTTTTTCTGTGACTTGGCTCTGACTTAACATAATCGTTTGTGGTGCTTTTGCCGTAAAGCCTAGTAGAAATCGGACACTGTGGTGGGATTAACAATAAGTGAATCTTTAAAATGGTGTGAAATACTTCTATGTTTGAGGAATTTTAATTATGGGATTTCTGTTTGTTTTGGTGCCCTGCACTTTCACTGGCTGTTGTCATATCGATCCCATTAGCGGGATCTCAGCCCTAAGAAGTTTTTAAAACCAAAAACGTGTATTTGTGTTTATCAAAATATAGGCTAATACATGATGTTTCAGTGTCCTGACCATAACAATTACAATCATAACAATAATTTAGTAACACCTGATAAGTTATAAGTTACTATTGAATATACTCTGCACTGTCAACCTATGTAAACTGCCTATTAATAGGCTACTGCCACCATCTACTGGCAGATTTTGTATTGCAATTGTGTAGTAATGCAACAACACCAATGAATAACAGATTACTTGATTGTTGACTGTTCTCAGCTGAAAGACAGAGCTAACCAATTCTTATTTTGCTTTGTTCCAGATACTGTGTGAGGACCTGGCTCATCTCGTGCCTCATAGAGGTTCACCCATTGAAAATAGGGTGTTGGCCTCCTTGTGGCTGATGGCCAACCAGGAAAGTTTCATGGGAGTGGCAGACCGGTTTAACCTCAGCAAAGAAATATTGCATCACCACTTCTTTCAAGTGGTCATAGGCCTAACCCAGCTGGTGTCTGACTTATGTGAAGTGGCTTTCTGTAAAGCAGCTACCAGTGGTATAGGCTGCATTTGAGAGAAAGACGAGGTGATTGCGTGTATAGATGGCACCCATATTGCCATCAGGGGACCCTCCAACAAAAGGGATGCCTACATAAACAGAAGGGGCCATGATAGCTTCCATCTCCAGGCGGTGTGCGACAGCCTACTGCTTCTGTGACGATGCCAGAGTGTACCGTGCCAGCAACCTCAAGGCCCACCTGGAGACCCAACCCACTTCCCAATTAATACCATCTGCTTGGGGGATTCTGCATAACCCGTGTGGACTTAATTGTCCACAGAAACAACGGCCACCTTGAAGATGAACAAAAGCATTTTAACCAGGTCCGCAGTTCAACACGTGGACACACTGAGAGGGCATTTGGGATACTCAAGTGGAGGAGACTGCAGCACTTGGACGTGTTCCTTCTAAACAAAACACCCCATGTGATTGCCAGTGCATGTGTTCCCCACAACTTGCTCCTGATCCATGAAGGGATCACAGAGGAAATACCAGTGGAGGCCCCCATTGACACCGTCCCTGCCCCAGACCCCAAAAGGGCAGCATTTCGACAGGCAGCAATGCTGAAGAGGGACAAACACACATTTACGATCATACACACACACACACACACACACACACACACACACACACACACACACACACACACACACACACACACACACACACACACACACACACACACACACACACACACACACACACACACACACACACACACACACACACACACACTAATACCCAGCCAAATACATGCACCCACCCATCACTGACGTCCACCTACCAAAATGTATATCCACATTTAATAAATACATTATTATTGGAATACATTCGAAAAAATGTTAGTGTTTTTGTGTGCATGCCCAAGGTAACAAAGCCACAGTTCAATTAAAGATGCACCTTTCAGAAATAAACTCAGCAATAACAGAAAATGTCCTTTTTTCGGGACCCTGTCTTTCAAAAATCATTCTTAAAAATCCAAATAACTTCACAGATCTTCATTGTAAAGGGTTAATCCTACCCCCTACTTTTTCGAAAATTCTGTTAAAAATTGTGCAACATTTCAGCGTCCTGCTACTCATGCCAGGAATATAGTATATGCATATGATTAGTATGTGTGGATAGAAAATACTCTGACGTTTCTAAAACTGGTTAAATCACGGCTGTGACTATAACAGAGCCTGTGTTTCATCGAAAAGCGCAAGAAAAGCTGATCACTGGAAACTGGAAAAAGTATCAATGCGCCACTTGCATGTATTGTTTATGGGAAACCAAATTACATGGGGCTGAGATTGCAAGTCCTACCGCTTCCACATGATGTCGCCAGTCTTGTGAATTGCCTGGGCTTTGTTTCTTGGTCAAGTCGAGTAAGAGAGAGCCCATTCCTTCCGGTCTCCGACAGGATGTTTTGGATGAGAAATTTTCGACCATGAGTTCAAGACGTGGAGCTATTGAATACAACCGTGATCAATTTGATAGATTATTAACGTTTACTAATACCTAAAGTTGGATTACAAAAGTATTTCGAAGTGTTTTGTGAAAGTTTATCGTCCACTTTTTTAATTTTAAAAAATGACGTTATTTTTTTAAACGCTGTTTTTTCCTGGATCACACACTCTTCATAGATCGATATTTAGGGTATATATGGACCGATTTAGTAGAAAAAAAGACCCAATAGTGATGTTTATGGGACATCTAGGAGTGCCAACAAAGAAGATCGTCAAAGGTAATGAATGTTTTATATTTTATTTCTGCGTTTTGTGTAGCACCGGCTATGCTAATTACTTTGTTTACGTCCCCTTCAGGTATTTCGGGGTGTTGCATGCTATCAGATAATAGCTTCACATGCTTTCGCCGAAAAGCATTTTAAAAATCTGACTTGTTGGCTGGATTCACAACGAGTGTATCTTTAATTCAGTGCCCTGAATGTGTGTTTTAATGATCGTTTGAGTTTTAACGAGTGCTATTAGCATTTAGCGTAGTGCATTTGCATTTCCAGATGGCTAGATGGGACGCATGCGTGTCGGGTCGACTTAAGAGGTTAAACACTGTTTTCCATGCTTGTTCAATGAACATGCATCTGCGGAACAGTCGTTAAAACACTAACAGCTTACAGACAGTAGGCAATTAAGGTCACAGTTATGAAAACTTATGACACTAAAGAAGTTTTTCTACTGACTCTGAAAAACATAAAAAGAAAAATGAACATGGTCCCTGCTCATCTGCATGAACATGCCTTAGGCATGCTGCAAGGAGGCATGAGGACTGCAGATGTGGCCAGGGCAATAAATTGCAATGTTCTCCACTGACGAGTCGAGGTTCTCTCTCACCAGGGGTGATGGCCGGATTCCCGTTTATATTCGATGGAATGAGCGTTACACCGTCTGTACTCTGGAGTGGGATCAATTCGGAGGTGGAGGGTCCGTCATTGCCTGGGGCGGTGTGTCACAGCATCATAGGACTGAGCTTGTTGTCCTTGCAGGCGATCTCAATGCTGTGCGTTATAGGGAAGACATCCTCCTCCCTCATGTGGTACCCTTCCTGCAGGATCATCCTGACATGACCCTTCATCGATCTATGCCACCAGCCATACTGCTTGTTCTGTGTGTGATTTCCTGCAAGACAGGAATGTCAGTGTTCTGCCATTGCCAGCGAAGAGCCCGGAACTCAATCCCATTGAGAATGTCTGGGACCTGTTAGATTGGAGGGTGAGGGCTAGGGCCATTCCCCCCAGAAATGTCCGGGAACTTGCAGGTACCTTGGTGGAAGAGTGGGGTAACATCTCACAGCAAGAACTGGAAAATCTGGTGCAGTCCATGAGGAGGAGATGCATTGCTGCAATATGTTACTTTTTGGGTGACCCAACAAAATGCATATAGAAATGTGAGATGTAGATATATAATTTGTGTTGAACGCAAGTCCAATAAGCGGTAGATACTGTATGTTCTATGTGCACTATTTCTAAGCTTGCCGTTTTTAAGTTTCGTTTTTGCATCTTTAACTTTCAGTTTTGTACACCATGTTCAAACAGCTGAAAATACAATATTTTGGGTAATGGAAAATATATTTCACAGCTGTTTAGATGGTACAATAATTCTCTACACTATACTTGCTTGTTTTGTCACATAAACTGGAACTATTAGAATTTTAGCAACCATGAATTGGCAGAGCTAAACTAAAAAAAATACATGTCTTCTCTCTTACATGTGTAAATATTTGTTTGAACATAACACGATTCAAAACTGAAACATAAACTGAACAAGTTCCACAGACATGTGACTAACAGAAATTGAATAATGTGTCCCTGAACAAAGGGGGGGTCAACCTCAAAAGTAACATTTAGTATCTGGTGTGGCCACTAGCCATTTCAACTAGGTAGGACAGTTGGGAATAAGTTATCATTTACAACTGAAACCTGGCCAAGATAAAGCAAAGAAGTGCGACAAAAACAACATAGAGTTTCACATAAACTAACGTACGGTCAATGACACAGAAGAAAAATCTATGTAGAGTCTGTGCAAATGTAGGACCTTAGGGAGATAAATAAATAGGCCATAGAGGCGAAATAATTACAATTTGCATTAACACTGGAGTGATAGATGTGCAGATGATGATGTGAAAGTAGAGATACTGGGGTGCAAAAGAGCAAGAGGGGAAATAATAATATGGGGATGAGGTAGTTGGGTGTGCTATTTACAGATTGGTTGTGTGCAGGTGCAGTGATCGGTAAGCTCCTCTGACAGCTGCCGCTTAAAGTTAGAGAGGGAAATATAAGTCTCCAGCTTCAGTGATGTTTGCAAATCGTTCCAGTCATTTGCAAAAGAGACCTGGAAGTAAAGGCAGCCAAAGGAATTTTTGGCTTTGGGGATGACCAGTGAAATATACCAGCTGGAGTGAAAGCTACGGGTGGGTGTTGTTATGGTGACCAGTAAGCTGAGATAAGGCTGTTTGTACAGATGAATGTGGTACCTTTAGGTGTTTGGATACCAAGGATGAACCAGACTTGTGGAGGTCTACAATTTTTTTTCTGAGGTCTTGGCTGATTTATTTTGATTTTCCCATGATGTCAAGCAAAGAGGCACTGAGTTTGAAGGTATAACTTGAAATACATCTGCAGGTACACCTCCAATTGACTCAAATTATGTACATTAATCTATCAGAAGCTTCTAAAGCCATGACTTAATTTTCTGGAATTTTCCAAGCTGTTTAAAGGCACAGTCAACTTAGTATATGTAAACTTCTGACCCATTGGAATTGTGATACAGTGAATTATAAGTGAAATAATCTGTCTGTAAACAATTGTTGGAAAAATTACTTGTATCATGCACAAAGTAGATGTCCTAACCGACTTGCCAAAACTATAGTTTGTTAACAAGGAATTTGTGGAGTGGTTGAAAAACAAGTTTAAATGACTCCAACCTAAGTGTACGTAAACTTCGACTTCAACTGTACATGTTACAGTGGCCTGCTGTATGTATTGCCTAGCTAAACTACATTTGAAGTCCTTTAAAACTGATCCTTCATATCCTTATGTTAGAAAGTAGAATATAAACTAAATATAGACTACTCTGGGTGGAGTAGGCTAGATAATTTCAATTGGCATAATTAAAGAATAGTGATAAAGGAAATTAATAATTATATGCAAAGCATGCCCAGAACTTAGTGCTGAGCAGTACAAGAGTGAAATTTTAGCGGGAGAGAAGGCTGACAAATGTTTTAATATGCCCGAATTACGCTCTGCTCCTCGCACCACATTCGTCCACTTACATGTTCTGGCATTCAAAAGCAGCCCTGCTTTAGGCTATCAAAGAACTGTCAATCATATCAATGGATGGAATCAGTTAACCTCTCTTGGGTAGGGGGCAGTATTTTGACATCCTGATGAAAAGCATGCCCAAAGTAAACTGCCTGTTACTCAGGCCCAGAAGTTAGGATGTGCATACAATTGGTAAATTTGGATAGAAAACACTAAAGTTTCTAAAACTGTTAAAATAATGTCTGTGAGTAGACAGAACTAATATGGCAGGCGAAACCCAGAGGACAAACCATCCAAAAAAAACAATTTCAGCCTACCACTATTTTCAATGGCAGTCACTTTTATTATAGGCAAAGTCCTCCCAGATTGCAATTCCTAGAGCTTCCACTAGATGTCAACAGTTTTAGAAAGAGTTTCAGGCTAGTTTTTGGAAAAATTAGCAAGAAATTGTAGTCTTTCTAGGTGGCTTCCATTTTGGCTGTAAGTGTTTCCAAGCGCGTGAATGAGAGTGCGTTCTTTGGTATTTGTCTCCGGTAAAGACAATAACGATTCTCCGTCTTAAATTGTATCGTTTATTTATGTATTAGGGTACCTAAGGTTTGAATATAAACGTTGTTTGACTTGTTTGCAAAAGTTTATTAGTAAGGTTTGGGATTCATTTTGTATGCATTTTGATGGAGGGAAACTGTGTGGAGTGTTGACTGAAGCGCGCCAGCTAAACTGAGTTTTTATGGATATAAAGAAGGACATTATTGAACAAAAGGACCATCTGTAATGTAACTGGGACCTTTTGGAGTGCCAACAGAAGAAGATCATCAAAGATCAAAGGACATCTAGGGTTTGTAGTATTTCAAAGCTTGGCTTACCGAGTACACATTGAGATATGGATGAGGTTGCACTTCCTAGGCCTTCCATTAGATGTCAACCGTCTTTTGAAACTTGAATGAGGATTCTACTATTAAGGAGAGGCTCTTGAGACCTCATTGAGTCAGTGGTCTGGTATAGTGCCTTGGTCTCATGACGCGCGCTCCTTGACAGTTACCTTGCGTTCCAGTGCTTTTTCTGAAGACAAAGGAATTCTCCGGTTGGAACATTATGGATGTTTTATTTTAAAAACATCCTAACGATTGATTCCATACATCGTTTGACATGTTTCTAAAGGACTGTAACGGAACTTTTAGAGTTTTTGTCTGGATGAAATGCTTGCGCCTCATGAAGATGGATTACTGGGATTACTGGGCTGAACACGCTTACAACAAGTGGCTATTTGGACATAAATGATGGAACTTTATGGAACAAATCAGTCATTTATTGTCGAACTGGGATTCCTTGGAGTGTCTTCTGATGAAGATCATCAAAGGTAAGTGAATATTTATGGTGTTGTTTCTAACTTTGTTGATTCCAAAATGGCGGCTATTCCTCTGGCTGTTTTGGGTTCTGAGCGCCGTTCTCAGATTATGCTTTTTCCGTAAAGTTTTTTTGAAATCTGACACAGCGTTTGCATTAAGGAGAAGTCTATCTTTAATTCTTTGAATAACACTAGTATCTTTTATCAATGTTTGTTATTAGTATTTCTGCAAAATCACCGGATGTTTTGGAATCAAAACATTACTGCATGTAAGGCGCCAATGTACACTGAGATTTTTGGATATAAATATGCACATTATCGAACAAAATATACTTTTATTGTGTAACATGATGTCCTATGAGTGTCATCTGATGAAGATCAAAGGTTAGTGATTAATTATATCAATATTTCTACTTTTTGTGATTTCTATATTTGGCTGTAAAAAATGGCTGTGTGTTTTTTCGACTTGGCGATGATCTAACATAATCATATGTTGTGCTTTAGCTGTAAAGCATTTTTGAAATTGGACATGATGGGTAGATTAACAAGATGCTTATCTTTCATTTGCTGTATTGGATTTGTTAATGTGTGAAAGTGACATATTTCTGAAAAATATTTTTGAATTTTGCGTACTGCCTTTTCAACGGAATGTTGTTGAGGTGTTCCACTAGCGGAACCCCTGCGCTAGAAAGGTTAACGAAGCATCAACAGCCGAGTCATGCTGTGGTGGTAGTGGGGGGTTCAGTAGACGTTTGTTGGAGTATATTGTGCCTATTTTGTTTTGGAAGAAATCCAGATACTGATCAGAGGTCAGCTGAAGCAGTGAATGGGAATGTGTTACCACCAGAGGGCAGGCCACTAGAGGGCATGTGAATCAAGGTGATCAGAAGAAATTAAGCACAGCTGATGGCACTTATAATGACCTGGAGGAAGAAAAGTGTTTGATTCCACTCTTTCGGAAGGGGGAATAAGAGGACAAACTATCTCTTTGAAGATACCCAGATCATTAAGGCGGTGACACACCCTGATTTTGTTCCTTGTTCTTCTAAACAAGATTTGTTTTTTCATTGTGTTGATTTTCATTGTGTTGATTGTGTTGGAGGGTTTGGGAAGAAAGAAATACCTCAATACAGAACTTTTTTCAATTAAGAACCTGCTCCTGACTCGTTTATTCCACCTTTCCGCTTTAGAGCAACCTCAAATGACTTGGTCTGCTCACATTGGTGGAGAATGTGGGCACTAGGTAGACAAGTGACACAAGGATAAGTAAGGAAAACGAAAATCTACCTGAAGACACAAAGGAACCATTCAAGAAAGATGGATAACACTCTACTACAACAGTTGATCATGGCACAGCAGACAACCATAAACCTCATGCAACAACAGCTGAGCCGGTGAGAAGAACCTAGAGTGAAGCAGAGATCGGCTGCCTATGCCATCTTACCTCACCTCTCAAAGGAGGATGATATTGAGTCTTTCATTATGACATTTGAAAGGATGGCCACTTTGGAAGAGTGGCCCACCATAGAATGGGCGAGCGCGTTAGCCCCTCTCTTGACCCGGGATAGCCCAGGAAGCCTACTATGACCTGGACCCCAGCGAAACGTCTGACTATGGGCGACTAAAAACTGAGATTCTGTCCTGTTACCAGCTGACCACCTGAGATAGAACAGTAGAGTTCCATCAATGGACCTATATGGCCGATCAACCCGTGTGGGCCCAGATCTTCACACTCATACGACTAACGAAACAGTGGCTGAAACCCAGAAAGGGAGTAGGACATGTCGTAGAGACGCTCATAGTGGACAAGATTTTGAGGGAATTACCCAGGGGATTAAAAAGGGTCGTGGGGCAAACAAACCCGTGGTCCGCCGACGACATAGCCCAGGTGATAGCCCAGGTGATGGAAACGTTCCGATCTACATGGGAATTGTTAAAAGAGGACAAGGAGGACCGGAAGGACCTCCAAGCCCGTTCCCCGATTAACCCCGGCACGTCTGCCACCAAAACGACCGAACCCACTCCGGACGTGGGAGAAGTCCTCACCCGCACAGCAGGGTCGGTGCTATAAATGCCAGTCTCCGGACCATTACGCCCCACAATGTACCAGAAGAGGACAAGTCCATGGCCACCGAGTCATCACTGCCTGTCCCCATGCATCCTGGTTCGAGAGGGCAGGCTCTCCCCTGTTGGTTAGCCGAAATAGCCCCAGCCCCAAAGATCCCGGTGCGAATAGAAGGACGAGATGTGGTAGCCATTCGACTCTGGAAGTATGATTATGTTAGTGGAGGAGCAGATGGTGACCACAGCAACACTGCTACCAGATTTTGAAATTATGCTTTACAGCGAAAGCAATCCAAGCGTTTGTGTAAGTTTATCGATAGCATAACATAACATTAAGTACACTAAACATTAAGTAGCTAGATCACGAAAATCAGAAAAACGATCAAAAAAATGGTTTACCTTTGATGATCTTCGGATGTTTTCACTCACAAGACTTCCAGTTACACAACAAATGTTCCTTTTGTTCCATAAAGATTATTTTTATACCCAAAATACCGATGTTTGTTTGTCGCGTTATGTTCAGAAATCCACAGGAAAGAGCAGTCACGACAACGCAGAAGTATATTCCAAATAATATCCATAATGTCCACAGAAACATGTCAAACGTTTTTTATAATCAATCCTCAAGTTGTTTTTAAAATATATATTAGTTAATATATCAACCGAGTGTGTAGCTTTTTCAATAACAGCGGGATAAACAATTGCTGCTTTACTCAGTTGTGCAAAACTCACTCTGAGAGCCCCCACCTATCCACTTACACAATGTGATCCTTCTGTTGACACCTTAGGGAAGCCATAGAAAAAATAATCTGGTTGATATCCCTTTAAATGGAGGATAGGCATGCATAGGAACAGAGAGGTTTCAAAATAAGAGGCACTTCCTGATTGGATTTTCATCAGGCTTTCACCTGCAATACCAGTTCTGTTATACTCACAGACAATATTTTTACAGTTTTGGAAACTTTAGAGTGTTTTCTATCCTAATCTGACAATTATATGCATATTCTAGTTTCTGGGGATGAGAAATAGGCCATTTCAAATGGGTATGTTTTTTATCCAAAACCGAAAATACTGCCCCCTACACGCAAAAGGTTCATTTCGTCCTGCGAGAAGTACCCCAGGCATCCACTGGGTTTTCCCCATTCTAATTGCTCTACGGCAGACCATGTCGAGAGATCCTCGATCGACGATAGAACATGTTACCCTGATAAGGGACCGCCTGTTGGCAGTCAGGCCCATAGTAAAGGTCAGGGTTCCATAGCCGCAGGCAGAACTGTTGAAACTGGCCAGGTGGACTGGGGACAGCAAGGAGTCATCATGCCGGGTAGTCCTGAGGCATGGTCCTAGGGCTCAGGTCCTCCAAGAGAGAGAAAGAGAGAATTAGAGAGAGCAAACTTAAATTCACACAGGACACCAGATAAGACAGGAGAAGTACTCCAGATTTAACAGACTGACCCTAGCCCCCCGACACAAACTACTGCAGCATAAATACTGGAGGCTGAGGCAGAAGGAGTCAGGAGACACTGTGGCCCCATCCGATGATACCCCCGGACAGGGCCAAACAGGCAGGATATAACCCCACCCACTTTGCCAAAGCACAGCACCCAAACCACTAGGGGAATATCTTCAACCACCAACTTACCATCCTGAGACACGGCCGAGTATAGCACACAAAGATCTCCGCCAAGGCACAACCCAAGGGGGGCGCCAACCCAGACAGGAAGATCACATCAGTGACTCAACCCACTCAAGTGACGCGCCCCTCCTAGAGACGGCATGGAAGAGCACCAGTAAGCCAGTGACTCAGCCCCTGTAATAGGGTTAGAGGCAGAGAATCCCAGTGGAGAGATGGGAACTGGCCAGGCAGAGACAGCAAGGGCGGTTCGTTGCTCCAGAGCCTTTCTGTTCACCTTCACACTCCTGGGCCAGACTACACTCAATCATATGACCTACTGAAGAGTAGGACTGCATGGTGAGGCGGCAACTTTCTAACACCTCGTGGATGCCATTATACGGCCCCATCAAGAGGTTGCAGCAGCATACATAGACAATGTGGAAATCCACAGCGAGGACTGGGATAGTCACCACCTGCGACTGCGGGCGGTGCTTGTGAGCCTGGAGGCTTCAGGGCAATCCAAAAATAAGCTTCCTGGGTCTGTCCAAAGTGGAATACCTGGGATACACTGTGGGGAATGGAAAAATATGGCCACATGCAGAAAAGAATAGGGAAATTCAGGACTGGCCTCGCCCCCAGACAAAACAGGATGTCTGACCCTTCTTCGAGAAAACGGGATATTATTGGCATTTCATCCCTGGATGTGCAACCATTGCCACACCCCTCACAAATCTCATCAAGAAAACCCTGCAAAACCATGTAGCATGGAAGGATGAGATGGAAGAATTCTTCCAGTTGCTAAAAGATAGCATGTGCTCTGATCCCATCCTGCAGGCCCCTGACTTCTCCCAAGAGTTCATTGTGCAGGTTGTCACCTCAGATACGGGGCTCGGAGCCGTCCAAGCTCAGGGTGAAGGCAAAGCAGAAAGGCTTATACTCTTCATAAGTAGGAAGCTCAGTGATCAGGAACAGAGATATGCTACCGTAGAGAAAGAGGTCCTAGCCATTAAGTGGGCCCTCGATTATCTCCGGTACTACCTACTCGGGCGTAGGTTTTCCCTCATTACAGACCATGCTCCCCTCACGTGGATGGGCGGTAAGAGAAACAATAACAACAGAATAGCCAGATGGTTTCTTGCTTTACAACCGTTCTCTTTCCATGTCATCCACAGGGCCAGATCGAGGAACGGGAATACTGATGCGCTGTCCCATCGCGACTAAGATGGTATGTGTGGAAGGACCACCAGAGGGCAGGCTGGTCCCAAGGATAGTAGCCCAGCCCGGCATGTGAATCAAGGTGATCGGAGGCAATTAAGCACAGCTGATGGCAGGTAAGGGGAGACCTGCAGGAAGAAAAGTGTTTGCTTCTTCAAAGGTTGGCTACCTTTCGGAAGTGGAAAGAAGATTAAAAACTAACTCTTGTGAATGGCCGCCACAGATCCGGACCACCACTCGAAGGAAGCTCCCAGTGGACGGATCGTGAAGGCGCTGACACACCCGTGATTTATGTTATAGTTTGACGATACTCGCCTTGTGTTGCTTGTTCTTGTAAAGAAGAAGATTTGTGTTTTCACCTTGAGATCATCCTTGATTGTGTTGTAGGGTTTGGGAAGAAATAAATACCTCAATAGAGAACTTTGTTCAATTAAGAACCTGCTCCTGACTCGTTTATTCCATCTTTCCACTTTAGAGCAACCTCAAATGACTTGGTCAGCTCACATCCTGTTTGGACCCCAATCCTAATAAATACGACTGATGTTTGAGTAGTGGGTATACTGGGCCTCGTGGAGAGAACCTTTGTAGTGTGAGACATGTTCCTTATATATCTCAGCATATTCTGCAAGACATGTTTTCCTTTTCGGTCTATTCCAGTGGGCAGTTGGAAACCTTCATGGCACGTAGTTTGGGTGTGTACCAGGGTAAAGACTGGGAGATGATGCAGGTCTTGCCAGTGGCCAGAAGATGCAGGTTAGAGGAGAGCACTCTGTTGTAGTTGGAAACCAGGTCACCAACAAGGGTCAGGATTGTCATGGGACTGAATCAGATCATTCAGAGCGGGGGGTTGACAGAGTTGATATTTCTGAAGGTGATGGTGCATTTGGTACGGGGCTTGGGGACAGGGATGGAACGATTAAATGGTGAGGTCCAAGCCACACAGATCAGAGGGAACTATGGCAGTGGAGCACACCAGGTCCAGAGTGTGGCCTTTGACATGGGTTGGGAAATTGAAACAGTCCAACAGGGAAAGGAAATCCGCCACAAACTCACAAGTGCTGATGTCTAAGTCCCCCACCAGCACTGTGGCAGGGCATGTGAAACAAAAAGATGTTAGTACCTCATCTTGAAAAGGAAGAAATTAGAATTTGGGAGGCCTGTAATCTCATAAGGTTGTTTCCAGGTTTCAGTCAGACATGACATCAATTGTATTTTCTGTGATAACATCATTGATTAATTGGGCTTTGTTATTTAAGGATTGTGTGTTAAATAGAGTACATTTGGCAATGTTTGACAGAGGGGGAAGTTTAACTTAAACTTCACATATAACACAGGTTGACCCATTGAGTTGGATATCTGCGTTTTTTAGGGCAATGGCAGCTTGAACAAATGTTATATTTCCCTCGGGGTGTTCGCAGTATGCATGATTCCTGCATCAGCCCCAGTGATAATAGCCAGCCTGACACACAATCCCTAAGTCCCTATGTAACGTCTGCTTCCAACTCACACCCTCAAACAACTAGATCCCCTGAATGCAGCTCACTCTCCAGATCCCAATCACCTGAATTCTAATCACCTGTTTGCACACCTGTATGTCATTATCACACACTATTTAGTTGTTATTTGCACCCCATCACTGAGGTATTGTTTGTTTTGTGGCATACTTCTTTCAGAGATCTGTTTTTCCTGCGATTTACTCCCCCGTGTTAATGATAGTTTTTGCCTGCCTCACTAACAACACCTTTTTGCCTATTCCCTGCCTGTACTTTAGCCTGTCGGATTTCCTGTTATCTATCTATTGCCTGACCTCCCGGACTACGTTACTAGCCTTTTCCCTGGCTGTACTGTTGCCTTTGGACCCCCTGTGTATGACCTTCTGCCTGCCCCTGGACTCAGCTACCTGCCTTCTCCTGTGGTCCTTTCCAATAAACACCTGCAGTCTGTCTCCCCTAATGTTCACTCCAGTCACAGGGAGACCGGAGGGAAAGGGGGGCTTTAATGCAACCACTGGAATTGATATAGTTAGTGGAGGAGTATCTGATTAGAGTCATGTCCAGTGTTGAAGTTGCTGACCCAATAGTTCACAGGGGCAGAGTAGAACAACACAACACCCAGGTTGGTGACAGGGTAATCCTCATAACCAACTCACAAAAATAAAAAGGCTAGCAAAGCAGGAGAGATGATCCTGCCGTAAACGTGACAGCAACCATAACATAACTCACTGCTAGAATAGTGAGGATGTGGTGCAAACAATACAGTAAGACTTGTTTAGGTGCGGGGAGCAGTGTCATTGTTCATGGTCCTATAGAGGCATAGCCATGGTAGCCAAAATAATGGCCTGCCCAACATTTTCTATACATGACCATAAGCATGATGGGATGTTAATTGCTTAATCAACTTGTGTGGAAGCATTCACTTTCAATAAACTTTGTATCTCTTAGTGTTTCCATTATTTTGGCAGTTACCTGTAGGTCACTGATAACAATGGGTCAGAGAGCGTAGTACATGTATGCAAATCTGTAAAGGACTGTACGATAGTTGTTTTTCTTCCATTTACTGTCACTGTCACGTGTCCCAGGTAATTATAATGAAATATGTCATTTGTTGTGGGCATCAAGGTGAAACAAATATTTGACGTAATCTTTTACGACTGAAGTGATGGCTACAGGGGTATGAAAACAAGAGGATTTATATTTGTGTTGGTAGCTGGTGACAATAGACCTAAATTCTAACGTATGTTCAATAACATGTAACTTCAGTTCCATTCATGTCAATGGAAATGTGAATTTCATTGCTCAATTCAGTATGGTTGGTAGGTACATTGTTAGATGTATTTTTCAATGTATGACATCACACTGAGCCTTCTGAGATTTGCAGCTGCTGTATTATTACAGTCATAGACAAAGACAGTCGTAGCAACTTCCTATTCTTCTGTAAAGCTTCACTGTTGAATTTTCACTGTCTTTTTTACCCCATTCAGATGTAAGCACTGACATCTAGTGTTAAGAGACAGCTATTGTCTCACATTCATATTTACATCATCTGTACTGCTTTAGTAGTGTACAATACATCATGAAGTGGTGCTGTATATAGTAATAAACCTGTTGCTATGTAGGCTACACCATGTACAGGAGAGACTGGTACTCTATGGGTCCATACTTACGAACTCGGGTCTTCTCTAATGTGAACTCTTGTTTGTTACTGGTGATGTAAATCCTAAATCTGGTCATATTTGGACTATTTTCTCTCACCCCTTAAGTAAGTGGGTGAGAAAAACAGTTAAAGGGGCAGTCTGTCATTGGATCATCCATTTTGGGGTTTTTCAATTAATTATTATAAATGCCGCATGATCTTGGTTCAACTCCATCAGAAGTTAAAGTTTAAGCTTGTTAACTCCATTGACTGTAAACAATCTAATTGTAAACAAACACGGTATAGCCTCAGACATGGTTAAAACAAATTTTGACACCATGGATGGTCAGTA